>NW_027552713.1:0-62101 GCF_045843805.1 Urocitellus parryii | reverse complement strand
TATATGGATACATGTAGTTGGAACTCTAAATCAAACATGGTTTGTGCTAGCTCTTTGAAACTTGGCACAATAATGTAGTTCCAAGTTCAATCGGTATGGGTTTTGTCCTATTGAAGTAGCCCCAAGCAGAGACTGACGAGAATCACTTTCATTGAAAGGGGTTGCCAAGCTTCCAAAAAACTACGAGTTTCCTGAAATCTCAGCAAACATTTTTTCACCCAATCTTGATGATACTTCCACTTAATGATCAGTACACCAAGCCCACTTGGCTCACCAAATTTCGTTCTTCTAGGTTAAACCGTTCCTTTGCAGTAACGTTTTCATGTTTAGGTTTCACTCTGTTTTCTCCTATATGGATACATGTAGTTGGAAATCTAAATCAAACACGGTTTCTGCTAGCTCTCTGAAACTTGGCACAGTAATGTAGTTCCAAGTTCTGTCGCTATGGTTTGTGTCCTATTGATGTAGCCCCAAGCAGAGACTGACGAGAATCACTTTCATTGAAATTGGTTGGCAAGCTTCCATAAACTACGAGTTTCCTGAAATCTCAGCAAACATTTTTTCACCCAATCTTGATGATACTTGCAGGTAATGATCAGTACAGCAAGCCCACTTGGCTCACCAAATTTCGTTCTTCTAGGTTAAACCGTTCCTTTGCAGTAACCTTTTTCATGTTTAGGTTTCACTCTGTTTTCTCCTATATGGATACATGTAGTTGGAACTCTAAATCAAACACGGTTTGTGCTAGCTCTTTGAAACTTGGCACAATAATGTAGTTCCAGGTTGTGTCGCTATGGTTTGTGTCCTTTTGAAGTAGCCCCAAGCAGAGACTGACGAGAATCACTTTCATTGAAAGGGGTTGCCAAGATTCCAAAAAACTACGAGTTTCCTGAAATCTCAGCAAACATTTTCTCACCCAATCTTGATGATACTTGCAGGAAATGATCAGTACGGCAATCCCACTTGGCTCACCAAATTTCGTTCTTCTAGGTTAAACCGTTCCTTTGCAGTAACCGTTTTCATGTTTAGGTTTCACTCTGTTTTCTCCTATATGGATACATGTAGTTGGAACTCTAAATCAAACACGGTTTCTGCTAGCTCTTTGAAACTTGGCACAATAATGTAGTTCCAAGTTCTGTCGCTATGGTTTGTGTCCTATTGAAGTAGTCCCAAGCAGAGACTGACGAGAATCACTTTCATTGAAAGGGGTTGCCAAGCTTCCAAAAAACTACGAGTTTCCTGAAATCTCAGCAATCATATTTTCACCCAATCTTGATGATACTTCCATTTAATGATCAGTACACCAATCCCACTTGGCTCACCAAATTTCGTTCTTCTAGGTTAAACCCTTCCTTTGCAGTAACCGTTTTCATGTTTAGGTTTCACTCTGTTTTCTACTATATGGATACATGTAGTTGGAAATCTAAATCAAACACGGTTTGTGCTAGCTCTTTGAAACTTGGCACAGTAATGTAGTTCCAAGTTCTGTCGCTATGGTTTGTGTCCTATTGAAGTAGCCCCAAGCAGAGACTGACGAGAATCACTTTCATTGAAAGGGGTTGCCAAGCTCCAAAAAACTACGAGTTTCCTGAAATCTCAGCAAACATTTTTTCACCCAATCTTGATGATACTTCCATTTAATGATCAGTACACCAAGCCCACTTGGCTCACCAAATTTCGTTCTTCTAAGTTAAACCGTTCCTTTGCAGTAACCGTTTTCATGTTTAGGTTTCACTCTCTTTTCTCCTATATGGATACATGTAGTTGGAACTCTAAATCAAACATGGTTTGTGCTAGCTCTTTGAAACTTGGCACAATAATGTAGTTCCAAGTTCAATCGGTATGGGTTTTGTCCTATTGAAGTAGCCCCAAGCAGAGACTGACGAGAATCACTTTCATTGAAAGGGGTTGCCAAGCTTCCAAAAAACTACGAGTTTCCTGAAATCTCAGCAAACATTTTTTCACCCAATCTTGATGATACTTCCATTTAATGATCAGTACACCAATCCCACTTGGCTCACCAAATTTCGTTCTTCTAGGTTAAACCGTTCCTTTGCAGTACCCGTTTTCATGTTTCGGTTTCACTCTGTTTTCTCCTATATGGATACATGTAGTTGGAACTCTAAATCAAACACGGTTTGTGCTATCTCTTTGAAACTTGGCACAATAATGTAGTTCCAAGTTCTGTCGCTATGGTTTGTGTCCTATTGAAGTAGCCCCAAGCAGAGACTGACGAGAATCACTTTCATTGAAAGGGGTTGCCAAGCTTCCAAAAAACTACGAGTTTCCTGAAATCTCAGCAAACATTTTTTCACCCAATCTTGATGATACTTGCAGGTAATGATCAGTACACCAAGCCCACTTGGCTCACCAAATTTCGTTCTTCTAGGTTAAACGTTCCTTTGCAGTAACCGTTTTCATGTTTAGGTTTCACTCTCTTTTCTCCTATATGGATACATGTAGTTGGAACTCTAAATCAAACACGGTTTGTGCTAGCTCTTTGAAACTTGGCACAATAATGTAGTTCCAAGTTCAATCGGTATGGTTTTTGTCCTATTGAAGTAGCCCCAAGCAGAGACTGACGAGAATCACTTTCATTGAAAGGGGTTGCCAAGCTTCCAAAAAACTACGAGTTTCCTGAAATCTCAGCAAACATTTTTTCACCCAATCTTGATGATACTTCCATTTAATGATCAGTACACCAAGCCCACTTGGCTCACCAAATTTCGTTCTTCTAGGTTAAACCGTTCCTTTGCAGTAACCGTTTTCATGTTTAGGTTTCACTCTGTTTTCTCCTATATGGATACATGTAGTTGGAAATCTAAATCAAACACGGTTTGTGCTAGCTCTTTGAAACTTGGCACAATAATGTAGTTCCAAGTTGTGTCGCTATGGTTTGTGTCCTATTGAAGTAGCCTCAAGCAGAGACTGACGAGAATCACTTTCATTGAAAGGGGTTGCCAAGCTCCAAAAAACTACGAGTTTCCTGAAATCTCAGCAAACATTTTTTCACCCAATCTTGATGATACTTCCATTTAATGATCAGTACACCAAGCCCACTTGGCTCACCAAATTTCGTTCTTCTAAGTTAAACCGTTCCTTTGCAGTAACCGTTTTCATGTTTAGGTTTCACTCTCTTTTCTCCTATATGGATACATGTAGTTGGAACTCTAAATCAAACATGGTTTGTGCTAGCTCTTTGAAACTTGGCACAATAATGTAGTTCCAAGTTCAATCGGTATGGGTTTTGTCCTATTGAAGTAGCCCCAAGCAGAGACTGACGAGAATCACTTTCATTGAAAGGGGTTGCCAAGCTTCCAAAAAACTACGAGTTTCCTGAAATCTCAGCAAACATTTTTTCACCCAATCTTGATGATACTTCCATTTAATGATCAGTACACCAAGCCCACTTGGCTCACCAAATTTCGTTCTTCTAGGTTAAACCGTTCCTTTGCAGTAACGTTTTCATGTTTAGGTTTCACTCTGTTTTCTCCTATATGGATACATGTAGTTGGAAATCTAAATCAAACACGGTTTCTGCTAGCTCTCTGAAACTTGGCACAGTAATGTAGTTCCAAGTTCTGTCGCTATGGTTTGTGTCCTATTGAAGTAGCCCCAAGCAGAGACTGACGAGAATCACTTTCATTGAAATTGGTTGGCAAGCTTCCATAAACTACGAGTTTCCTGAAATCTCAGCAAACATTTTTTCACCCAATCTTGATGATACTTGCAGGTAATGATCAGTACAGCAAGCCCACTTGGCTCACCAAATTTCGTTCTTCTAGGTTAAACCGTTCCTTTGCAGCAACCTTTTTCATGTTTAGGTTTCACTCTGTTTTCTCCTATATGGATACATGTAGTTGGAACTCTAAATCAAACACGGTTTGTGCTAGCTCTTTGAAACTTGGCACAATAATGTAGTTCCAGGTTGTGTCGCTATGGTTTGTGTCCTTTTGAAGTAGCCCCAAGCAGAGACTGACGAGAATCACTTTCATTGAAAGGGGTTGCCAAGATTCCAAAAAACTACGAGTTTCCTGAAATCTCAGCAAACATTTTCTCACCCAATCTTGATGATACTTGCAGGAAATGATCAGTACGGCAATCCCACTTGGCTCACCAAATTTCGTTCTTCTAGGTTAAACCGTTCCTTTGCAGTAACCGTTTCATGTTTAGGTTTCACTCTGTTTTCTCCTATATGGATACATGTAGTTGGAACTCTAAATCAAACACGGTTTCTGCTAGCTCTTTGAAACTTGGCACAATAATGTAGTTCCAAGTTCTGTCGCTATGGTTTGTGTCCTATTGAAGTAGTCCCAAGCAGAGACTGACGAGAATCACTTTCATTGAAAGGGGTTGCCAAGCTTCCAAAAAACTACGAGTTTCCTGAAATCTCAGCAATCATATTTTCACCCAATCTTGATGATACTTCCATTTAATGATCAGTACACCAATCCCACTTGGCTCACCAAATTTCGTTCTTCTAGGTTAAACCCTTCCTTTGCAGTAACCGTTTTCATGTTTAGGTTTCACTCTGTTTTCTACTATATGGATACATGTAGTTGGAAATCTAAATCAAACACGGTTTGTGCTAGCTCTTTGAAACTTGGCACAGTAATGTAGTTCCAAGTTCTGTCGCTATGGTTTGTGTCCTATTGAAGTAGCCCCAAGCAGAGACTGACGAGAATCACTTTCATTGAAAGGGGTTGCCAAGCTCCAAAAAACTACGAGTTTCCTGAAATCTCAGCAAACATTTTTTCACCCAATCTTGATGATACTTCCATTTAATGATCAGTACACCAATCCCACTTGGCTCACCAAATTTCGTTCTTCTAAGTTAAACCGTTCCTTTGCAGTAACCGTTTTCATGTTTAGGTTTCACTCTCTTTTCTCCTATATGGATACATGTAGTTGGAACTCTAAATCAAACATGGTTTGTGCTAGCTCTTTGAAACTTGGCACAATAATGTAGTTCCAAGTTCAATCGGTATGGGTTTTGTCCTATTGAAGTAGCCCCAAGCAGAGACTGACGAGAATCACTTTCATTGAAAGGGGTTGCCAAGCTTCCAAAAAACTACGAGTTTCCTGAAATCTCAGCAAACATTTTTTCACCCAATCTTGATGATACTTCCATTTAATGATCAGTACACCAATCCCACTTGGCTCACCAAATTTCGTTCTTCTAGGTTAAACCGTTCCTTTGCAGTAACCGTTTTCATGTTTCGGTTTCACTCTGTTTTCTCCTATATGGATACATGTAGTTGGAACTCTAAATCAAACACGGTTTCTGCTATCTCTTTGAAACTTGGCACAATAATGTAGTTCCAAGTTCTGTCGCTATGGTTTGTGTCCTATTGAAGTAGCCCCAAGCAGAGACTGACGAGAATCACTTTCATTGAAAGGGGTTGCCAAGCTTCCAAAAAACTACGAGTTTCCTGAAATCTCAGCAAACATTTTTTCACCCAATCTTGATGATACTTGCAGGTAATGATCAGTACACCAAGCCCACTTGGCTCACCAAATTTCGTTCTTCTAGGTTAAACCGTTCCTTTGCAGTAACCGTTTTCATGTTTAGGTTTCACTCTCTTTTCTCCTATATGGATACATGTAGTTGGAACTCTAAATCAAACACGGTTTGTGCTAGCTCTTTGAAACTTGGCACAATAATGTAGTTCCAAGTTCAATCGGTATGGTTTTTGTCCTATTGAAGTAGCCCCAAGCAGAGACTGACGAGAATCACTTTCATTGAAAGGGGTTGCCAAGCTTCCAAAAAACTACGAGTTTCCTGAAATCTCAGCAAACATTTTTTCACCCAATCTTGATGATACTTCCATTTAATGATCAGTACACCAAGCCCACTTGGCTCACCAAATTTCGTTCTTCTAGGTTAAACCGTTCCTTTGCAGTAACCGTTTTCATGTTTAGGTTTCACTCTGTTTTCTCCTATATGGATACATGTAGTTGGAAATCTAAATCAAACACGGTTTCTGCTAGCTCTTTGAAACTTGGCACAGTAATGTAGTTCCAAGTTCTGTCGCTATGGTTTGTGTCCTATTGAAGTAGCCCCAAGCAGAGACTGACGAGAATCACTTTCATTGAAATTGGTTGGCAAGCTTCCATAAACTACGAGTTTCCTGAAATCTCAGCAAACATTTTTTCACCCAATCTTGATGATACTTGCAGGAAATGATCAGTACGGCAAGCCCACTTGGCTCACCAAATTTCGTTCTTCTAGGTTAAACCGTTCCTTTGCAGTAACCGTTTTCATGTTTAGGTTTCACTCTGTTTTCTCCTATATGGATACATGTAGTTGGAACTCTAAATCAAACACGGTTTGTGCTAGCTCTTTGAAACTTGGCACAATAATGTAGTTCCAGGTTGTGTCGCTATGGTTTGTGTCCTATTGAAGTAGCCCCAAGCAGAGACTGACGAGAATCACTTTCATTGAAAGGGGTTGCCAAGCTTCCAAAAAACTATGAGTTTCCTGAAATCTCAGCAAACATTTTTCTCACCCAAACTTGATGATACTTGCAGGAAATGATCAGTACGGCAATCCCACTTGGCTCACCAAATTTCGTTCTTCTAGGTTAAACCGTTCCTTTGCAGTAACCGTTTTCATGTTTAGGTTTCACTCTGTTTTCTCCTATATGGATACATGTAGTTGGAACTCTAAATCAAACACGGTTTCTGCTAGCTCTTTGAAACTTGGCACAATAATGTAGTTCCAAGTTCTGACGCTATGGTTTGTGTCCTATTGAAGTAGTCCCAAGCAGAGACTGACGAGAATCACTTTCATTGAAAGGGGTTTCCAAGCTTCCAAAAAACTACGAGATTCCTGAAATCTCAGCAAATATTTTTTCACCCAATCTTGATGATACTTGCAGGTAATGATCAGTACAGCAAGCCCACTTGGCTCACCAAATTTCGTTCTTCTAGGTTAAACCGTTCCTTTGCAGTAACCGTTTTCATGTTTAGATTTCACTTTGTTTTCTCCTATATGGATACATGTAGTTGGAACTCTAAATCAAACACGGTTTGTGCTAGCTCTTTGAAACTTGGCACAATAATGTAGTTCCAAGTTCTATCGCTATGGTTTGTGTCCTTTTGAAGTAGCCCCAAGCAGAGACTGACGAGAATCACTTTCATTGAAAGCTGTTGCCAAGCTTCCAAAAAACTACGAGTTTCCTGAAATCTCAGCAATCATTTTTTCACCCAATCTTGATGAAACTTCCATTGAATGATCAGTACACCAATCCCACTTGGCTCACCAAATTTCGTTCTTCTAGGTTAAACCGTTCCTTTGCAGTAACGGTTTTCATGTTTAGGTTTCACTCTGTTTTCTCCTATATGGATACATGTAGTTGGAACTCTAAATCAAACACGGTTTGTGCTAGCTGTTTGAAACTTGGCACAATAATGTAGTTCCAAGTTGTGTCGCTATGGTTTGTGTCCTATTGAAGTAGCCTCAAGCAGAGACTGACGAGAATCACTTTCATTGAAAGGGGTTGCCAAGCTTCCAAAAAACTACGATTTTCCTGAAATCTCAGCAAACATTTTTTCACCCAATCTTGATGATACTTGCAGCTAATGATCAGTACGGCAAGCCCACTTGGCTCACCAAATTTCGTTCTTCTTTGTTAAACCTTTCCTTTGCAGTAACCGTTTTCATGTTTAGGTTTCACTCTGTTTTCTCCTATATGGATACATGTAGTTGGAACTCTAAATCAAACACGGTTTGTGCTAGCTCTTTGAAACTTGGCACAATAATGTAGTTCCAAGTTCTGTCGCTATGGTTTGTGTCCTATTGAAGTATTCCCAAACAGATAATGACGAGAATCACTTTCATTGAAAGGGGTTGCCAAGCTTCCCAAAAACTATGAGTTTCCTGAAATCTCAGCAAACATTTTTTCACCCAATCTTGATGATACTTCCATTTAATGATCGGTACACCAATCCCACTTGGCTCACCAAATTTCGTTCTTCTAGGTTAAACCGTTCCTTTGCAGTAACCGTTTTCATGTTTAGGTTTCACTCTGTTTTTTCCTATATGGATACATGTAGTTGGAACTCTAAATCAAACACGGTTTGTGCTAGCTCTTTGAAACTTGGCACAATAATGTAGTTCCAAGGTCTGTTGCTATGGTTTGTGTCCTATTGAAGTAGCCCAAAGCAGAGACTGACGAGAATCACTTTCATTGAAAGGGGTTGCCAAGCTTCCAAAAAACTACGAGTTTCCTGAAATGTCAGCAAACATTTTTTCACCCAATCTTGATGATACTTGCAGGTAATGATCAGTACAGCAAGCCCACTTGGCTCACCAAATTTCGTTCTTCTAGGTTAAACCGTTCCTTTGCAGTAACCGTTTTCATGTTTAGGTTTCACTCTGTTTTCTCCTATATGGATACACTTAGTTGGAACGCTAAATCAAACACGGTTTGTCCTAGCTCTTTGAAACTTGGCACAATAATGTAGTTCCAAGTTCTGTTGCTATGGTTTGTGTCCTATTGAAGTAGCCCCAAGCAGAGACTGACGAGAATCACTTTCATTGAAATTGGTTGCCAAGCTTCCAAAAACTACGAGATTCCTGAAATCTCAGCAAATATTTTTTCACCCAATCTTGATGATACTTCCATATAATAATCAGTACGGCAAGCCCACTTGGCTCACCAAATTTCGTTCTTCTAGGTTAAACCGTTCCTTTGCAGTAACCGTTTTCATGTTTAGGTTTCAATCTGTTTTCTCCTATATGGATACATGTAGTTGGAACTCTAAATCAAACACGGTTTGTGCTAGCTCTTTGAAACTTGGCACAATAATGTAGTTCCAAGTTCAATCGGTATGGTTTTTGTCCTATTGAAGTAGCCCCAAGCAGAGACTGACGAGAATCACTTTCATTGAAAGGGGTTGCCAAGCTTCCAAAAAACTACGAGTTTCCTGAAATCTCAGCAAACATTTTTTCACCCAATCTTGATGATACTTCCATTTAATGATCAGTACACCAAGCCCACTTGGCTCACCAAATTTCGTTCTTCTAGCTTAAACCGTTCCTTTGCAGTAACCGTTTTCATGTTTAGGTTTCACTCTGTTTTCTCCTATATGGATACATGTATTTGGAAATCTAAATCAAACACGGTTTCTGCTAGCTCTCTGAAACTTGGCACAGTAATTTAGTTCCAAGTTCTGTCGCTATGGTTTGTGTCCTATTGAAGTAGCCCCAAGCAGAGACTGACGAGAATCACTTTCATTGAAATTGGTTGCAAGCTTCCATAAACTAAGAGTTTCCTGAAATCTCAGCAAACATTTTTTCACCCAATCTTGATGATACTTGCAGGTAATGATCAGTACAGCAAGCCCACTTGGCTCACCAAATTTCGTTCTTCTAGGTTAAACCGTTCCTTTGCAGTAACCGTTTTCATGTTTAGGTTTCACTCTGTTTTCTCCTATATGGATACATGTAGTTGGAACTCTAAATCAAACACGGTTTGTGCTAGCTCTTTGAAACTTGGCACAATAATGTAGTTCCAGGTTGTGTCGCTATGGTTTGTGTCCTTTTGAAGTAGCCCCAAGCAGAGACTGACGAGAATCACTTTCATTGAAAGGGGTTGCCAAGCTTCCAAAAAACTACGAGTTTCCTGAAATCTCAGCAAACATTTTCTCACCCAATCTTGATGATACTTGCAGGAAATGATCAGTACGGCAATCCCACTTGGCTCACCAAATTTCGTTCTTCTAGGTTAAACCGTTCCTTTGCAGTAACCGTTTTCATGGTTAGGTTTCACTCTGTTTTCTCCTATATGGATACATGTAGTTGGAACTCTAAATCAAACACGGTTTCTGCTAGCTCTTTGAAACTTGGCACAATAATGTAGTTCCAAGTTCTGTCGCTATGGTTTGTGTCCTATTGAAGTAGTCCCAAGCAGAGACTGACGAGAATCACTTTCATTGAAAGGGGTTGCCAAGCTTCCAAAAAACTACGAGTTTCCTGAAATCTCAGCAATCATATTTTCACCCAATCTTGATGATACTTCCATTTAATGATCAGTACACCAATCCCACTTGGCTCACCAAATTTCGTTCTTCTAGGTTAAACCCTTCCTTTGCAGTAACCGTTTTCATGTTTAGGTTTCACTCTGTTTTCTACTATATGGATACATGTAGTTGGAAATCTAAATCAAACACGGTTTGTGCTAGCTCTTTGAAACTTGGCACAGTAATGTAGTTCCAAGTTCTGTCGCTATGGTTTGTGTCCTATTGAAGTAGCCCCAAGCAGAGACTGACGAGAATCACTTTCATTGAAATTGGTTGGCAAGCTTCCATAAACTACGAGATTCCTGAAATCTCAGCAAATATTTTTTCACCCAATCTTGATGATACTTGCAGGTAATGATCAGTACAGCAAGCCCACTTGGCTCACCAAATTTCGTTCTTCTAGGTTAAACCGTTCCTTTGCAGTAACCGTTTTCATGTTTAGGTTTCACTCTGTTTTCTCCTATATGGATACATGTAGTTGGAACTCTAAATCAAACACGGTTTGTGCTAGCTCTTTGAAACTTGGCACAATAATGTAGTTCCAAGTTGTGTCGCTATGGTTTGTGTCCTATTGAAGTAGCCTCAAGCAGAGACTGACGAGAATACTTTAATTGAAAGGGGTTGCCAAGCTCCAAAAAACTACGAGTTTCCTGAAATCTCAGCAAACATTTTTTCACCCAATCTTGATGATACTTCCATTTAATGATCAGTACACCAAGCCCTCTTGGCTCACCAAATTTCGTTCTTCTAAGTTAAACCGTTCCTTTGCAGTAACCATTTTCATGTTTAGGTTTCACTCTGTTTTCTCCTATATGGATACATGTAGTTGGAACTCTAAATCAAACACGGTTTCTGCTAGCTCTTTGAAACTTGGCACAGTAATGTAGTTCCAAGTTCTGTCGCTATGGTTTGTGTCCTATTGAAGTAGCCCCAAGCAGAGACTGACGAGAATCACTTTCATTGAAAGGGGTTGCCAAGCTTCCATAAACTACGAGTTTCCTGAAATCTCAGCAAACATTTTTTCACCCAATCTTGATGATACTTCCATTTAATGATCAGTACACCAAGCCCACTTGGCTCACCAAATTTCGTTCTTCTAGGTTAAACCGTTCCTTTGCAGTAACCGTTTTCATGTTTAGGTTTCACTCTGTTTTCTCCTATATGGATACATGTAGTTGGAACTCTAAATCAAACACGGTTTGTGCTAGCTCTTTGAAACTTGGCACAGTAATGTAGTTCCAAGTTCTGTCGCTATGGTTTGTGTCCTATTGAAGTAGCCCCAAGCAGAGACTGACGAGAATCACTTTCATTGAAATTGGTTGGCAAGCTTCCATAAACTACGAGTTTCCTGAAATCTCAGCAAACATTTTCTCACCCAATCTTGATGATACTTGCAGGTAATGATCAGTACGGCAATCCCACTTGGCTCACCAAATTTCGTTCTTCTAGGTTAAACCGTTCCTTTGCAGTAACCGTTTTCATGTTTAGGTTTCACTCTGTTTACTCCTATATGGATACATGTAGTTGGAACTCTAAATCAAACACGGTTTGTGCTAGCTCTTTGAAACTTGGCACAATAATGTAGTTCCAAGTTCTGTTGCTATGCTTTGTGTCCTATTGAAGTAGTCCCAAGCAGAGACTGACGAGAATCACTTTCATTGAAAGGGGTTGCCAAGCTTCCAAAAAACTACGAGTTTCCTGAAATCTCAGCAATCATATTTTCACCCAATCTTGATGATACTTCCATTTAATGATCAGTACACCAATCCCACTTGGCTCACCAAATTTCGTTCTTCTAGGTTAAACCCTTCCTTTGCAGTAACCGTTTTCATGTTTAGGTTTCACTCTGTTTTCTACTATATGGATACATGTAGTTGGAACTCTAAATCAAACACGGTTTGTACTAGCTCTTTGAACTTGGCACAATTATGTAGTTCCAGGTTGTGTCGCTATGGTTTGTGTCCTATTGAAGTAGCCCCAAGCAGAGACTGACGAGAATCACTTTCATTGAAAGGGGTTGCCAAGCTTCCAAAAAACTACGAGTTTCCTGAAATCTCAGCAAACATTTTCTCACCCAATCTTGATGATACTTGCAGGAAATGATCAGTATGGCAATCCCACTTGGCTCACCAAATTTCGTTCTTCTAGGTTAAACCTTTCCTTTGCAGTAACCGTTTTCATGTTTAGGTTTCACTCTGTTTTCTCCTATATGGATACATGTAGTTGGAACTCTAAATCAAACACGGTTTGTGCTAGCACTTTGAAACTTGGCACAATAATGTAGTTCCAAGTTCTGTCGCTATGGTTTGTGTCCTATTGAAGTAGTCCCAAGCAGAGACTGACGAGAATCACTTTCATTGAAAGGGGTTGCCAAGCTTCCAAAAAACTACGAGTTTCCTGAAATCTCAGCAATCATTTTTTCACCCAATCTTGATGATACTTCCATTTAATGATCAGTACACCAATCCCACTTGGCTCACCAAATTTCATTCTTCTAGGTTAAACCCTTCCTTTGCAGTAACCGTTTTCATGTTTAGGTTTCACTCTGTTTTCTACTATATGGATACATGTAGTTGGAAATCTAAATCAAACACGGTTTGTGCTAGCTCTTTGAAACTTGGCACTGTAATGTAGTTCCATGTTCTGTCGCTATGGTTTATGTCCTATTGAAGTAGCCCCAAGCAGAGACTGACGAGAATCACTTTCATTGAAATTGGTTGGCAAGCTTCCATAAACTACGAGATTCCTGAAATCTCAGCAAATATTTTTTCACCCAATCTTGATGATAGTGGCAGGTAATGATCAGTACAGCAAGCCCACTTGGCTCACCAAATTTCGTTCTTCTAGGTTAAACCGTTCCTTTGCAGTAACCGTTTTCATGTTTAGGTTTCACTCTGTTTTCTCCTATATGGATACATGTAGTTGGAACTCTAAATCAAACACGGTTTGTGCTAGCTCTTTGAAACTTGGCACAATAATGTAGTTCCAAGTTGTGTCGCTATGGTTTGTGTCCTATTGAAGTAGCCTCAAGCAGAGACTGACGAGAATCACTTTCATTGAAAGGGGTTGCCAAGCTCCAAAAAACTACGAGTTTCCTGAAATCTCAGCAAACATTTTTTCACCCAATCTTGATGATACTTCCATTTAATGATCAGTACACCAAGCCCACTTGGCTCACCAAATTTCGTTCTTCTAAGTTAAACCGTTCCTTTGCAGTAACCGTTTCATGTTTAGGTTTCACTCTCTTTTCTCCTATATGGATACATGTAGTTGGAACTCTAAATCAAACATGGTTTGTGCTAGCTCTTTGAAACTTGGCACAATAATGTAGTTCCAAGTTCAATCGGTATGGGTTTTGTCCTATTGAAGTAGCCCCAAGCAGAGACTGACGAGAATCACTTCATTGAAAGGGGTTGCCAAGCTTCCAAAAAACTACGAGTTTCCTGGAATCTCAGCAAACATTTTTTCACCCAATCTTGATGATACTTCCATTTAATGATCAGTACACCAAGCCCACTTGGCTCACCAAATTTCGTTCTTCTAGGTTAAACCGTTCCTTTGCAGTAACCGTTTTCATGTTTAGGTTTCACTCTGTTTTCTCCTATATGGATACATGTAGTTGGAACTCTAAATCAAACACGGTTTCTGCTAGCTCTTTGAAACTTGGCACAGTAATGTAGTTCCAAGTTCTGTCGCTATGGTTTGTGTCCTATTGAAGTAGCCCCAAGCAGAGACTGACGAGAATCACTTTCATTGAAATTGGTTGGAAAGCTTCCATAAACTACGAGTTTCCTGAAATCTCAGCAAACATTTTTTCACCCAATCTTGATGATACTTGCAGGTAATGATCAGTACAGCAAGCCCACTTGGCTCACCAAATTTCGTTCTTCTAGGTTAAACCGTTCCTTTGCAGTAACCGTTTTCATGTTTAGGTTTCACTCTGTTTTCTCCTATATGGATACATGTAGTTGGAACTCTAAATCAAACACGGTTTGTGCTAGCTCTTTGAAACTTGGCACAATAATGTAGTTCCAGGTTGTGTCGCTATGGTTTGTGTCCTATTGAAGTAGCCCCAAGCAGAGACTGACGAGAATCACTTTCATTGAAAGGGGTTGCCAAGCTTCCAAAAAACTACGAGTTTCCTGAAATCTCAGCAAACATTTTCTCACCCAAACTTGATGATACTTGCAGGAAATGATCAGTACGGCAATCCCACTTGGCTCACCAAATTTCGTTCTTCTAGGTTAAACCGTTCCTTTGCAGTAACCGTTTTCATGTTTAGGTTTCACTCTGTTTTCTCCTATATGGATACATGTAGTTGGAACTCTAAATCAAACACGGTTTCTGGTAGCTCTTTGAAACTTGGCACAATAATGTAGTTCCAAGTTCTGTCGCTATGGTTTGTGTCCTATTGAAGTAGTCCCAAGCAGAGACTGACGAGAATCACTTTCATTGAAATTGTTTGCCAAGCTTCCAAAAACTACGAGTTTCCTGAAATCTCAGCAAACATTTTTTCACCCAATCTTGATGATACTTCCATTTAATGATCAGTACACCAATCCCACTTGGCTCACCAAATTTCGTTCTTCTAGGTTAAACCGTTCCTTTGCAGTAACCGTTTTTCATGTTTAGGTTTCACTCTGTTTTCTCCTATATGGATACATGTAGTTGGAAATCTAAATCAAACACGGTTTGTGCTAGCTCTCTGAAACTTGGCACAGTAATGTAGTTCCAAGTTCTGTCGCTATGGTTTGTGTCCTATTGAAGTAGCCCCTAGCAGAGACTGACGAGAATCACTTTCATTGAAATTGGTTGGCAAGCTTCCATAAACTACGAGTTTCCTGAAATCTCAGCAAACATTTTTTCACCCAATCTTGATGATACTTGCAGGTAATGATCAGTACAGCAAGCCCACTTGGCTCACCAAATTTCGTTCTTCTAGGTTAAACCGTTCCTTTGCAGTAACCGTTTTCATGTTTAGGTTTCACTCTGTGTTCTCCTATATGGATACATGTAGTTGGAAATCTAAATCAAACACGGTTTGTGCTAGCTCTTTGAAACTTGGCCCAATAATGTAGTTCCAGGTTGTGTCGCTATGGTTTGTGTCCTATTGAAGTAGCCCCAAGCAGAGACTGACGAGAATCACTTTCATTGAAATGGGTTGCCAAGCTTCCAAAAACTACGAGTTTCCTGAAATCTCAGCAAACATTTTCTCACCCAATCTTGATGATACTTGCAGGAAATGATCAGTACGGCAATCCCACTTGGCTCACCAAATTTCGTTCTTCTAGGTTAAACCGTTCCTTTGCAGTAACCGTTTTCATGTTTAGGTTTCACTCTGTTTTCTCCTATATGGATACATGTAGTTGGAACTCTAAATCAAACACGGTTTCTGCTAGCTCTTTGAAACTTGGCACAATAATGTAGTTCCAAGTTCTGTCGCTATGGTTTGTGTCCTATTGAAGTAGTCCCAAGCAGAGACTGACGAGAATCACTTTCATTGAAAGGGGTTGCCAAGCTTCCAAAAAACTACGAGTTTCCTGAAATCTCAGCAATCATTTTTTCACCCAATCTTGATGATACTTCCATTTAATGATCAGTACACCAATCCCACTTGGCTCACCAAATTTCGTTCTTCTAGGTTAAACCCTTCCTTTGCAGTAACCGTTTTCATGTTTAGGTTTCACTCTGTTTTCTACTATATGGATACATGTAGTTGGAAATCTAAATCAAACACGGTTTGTGCTAGCTCTTTGAAACTTGGCACAGTAATGTAGTTCCAAGTTCTGTCGCTATGGTTTGTGTCCTATTGAAGTAGCCCCAAGCAGAGACTGACGAGAATCACTTTCATTGAAATTGGTTGGCAAGCTTCCATAAACTACGAGATTCCTGAAATCTCAGCAAATATTTTTTCACCCAATCTTGATGATACTTGCAGGTAATGATCATTACAGCAAGTCCACTTGGCTCACCAAATTTCGTTCTTCTAGGTTAAACCGTTCCTTTGCAGTAACCGTTTTCATGTTTAGGTTTCACTCTGTTTTCTCCTATATGGATACATGGAGTTGGAACTCTAAATCAAACACGGTTTGTGCTAGCTCTTTGAAACTTGGCACAATAATGTAGTTCCAAGTTCTATCGCTATGGTTTGTGTCCTTTTGAAGTAGCCCCAAGCAGAGACTGACGAGAATCACTTTCATTGAAAGGGGTTGCCAAGCTTCCAAAAAAATACGAGTTTCCTGAAATCTCAGCAAACATTTTTTCACCCAATCTTGATGAAACTTCCATTGAATGATCAGTACACCAATCCCACTTGGCTCACCAAATTTCGTTCTTCTAGGTTAAACCGTTCCTTTGCAGTAACCGTTTTCATGTTTCGGTTTCACTCTGTTTTCTCCTATATGGATACATGTAGTTGGAACTCTAAATCAAACACGGTTTGTGCTAGCTCTTTGAAACTTGGCACAATAATGTAGTTCCAAGTTCTGTCGCTATGGTTTGTGTCCTATTAAAGTAGCCCCAAGCAGAGACTGACGAGAATCACTTTCATTGAAAGGGGTTGCCAAGCTTCCAAAAAACTACGAGTTTCCTGAAATCTCAGCAAACATTTTTTCACCCAATCTTGATGATACTTGCAGGTAATGATCAGTACGGCAAGCCCACTTGGCTCACCAAATTTCGTTCTTCTAGGTTAAACCCTTCCTTTGCAGTAACCGTTTTCATGTTTAGGTTTCACTCTGTTTTCTACTATATGGATACATGTAGTTGGAAATCTAAATCAAACACGGTTTGTGCTAGCTCTTTGAAACTTGGCACAGTAATGTAGTTCCATGTTCTGTCGCTATGGTTTGTGTCCTATTGAAGTAGCCCCAAGCAGAGACTGACGAGAATCACTTTCATTGAAATTGGTTGGCAAGCTTCCATAAACTACGAGATTCCTGAAATCTCAGCAAATATTTTTTCACCCAATCTTGATGATACTTGCAGGTAATGATCAGTACAGCAAGCCCACTTGGCTCACCAAATTTCGTTCTTCTAGGTTAAACCGTTCCTTTGCAGTAACCGTTTTCATGTTTAGGTTTCACTCTGTTTTCTCCTATATGGATACATGTAGTTGGAACTCTAAATCAAACACGGTTTGTGCTAGCTCTTTGAAACTTGGCACAATAATGTAGTTCCAAGTTCTATCGCTATGGTTTGTGTCCTTTTGAAGTAGCCCCAAGCAGAGACTGACGAGAATCAGTTTCATTGAAAGGGGTTGCCAAGCTTCCAAAAAAATACGAGTTTCCTGAAATCTCAGCAAACATTTTTTCACCCAATCTTGATGAAACTTCCATTGAATGATCAGTACACCAATCCACTTGGCTCACCAAATTTCGTTCTTCTAGGTTAAACCGTTCCTTTGCAGTAACCGTTTTCATGTTTCGGTTTCACTCTGTTTTCTCCTGTATGGATACATGTAGTTGGAACTCTAAATCAAACACGGTTTGTGCTAGCTCTTTGAAACTTGGCACAATAATGTAGTTCCAAGTTCTGTCTCTAAGGTTTGTGTCCTATTGAAGTAGGCCCAAGCAGAGACTGAGGAGAATCACTTTCATTGAAATTGGTTGACAAGCTTCCATAAACTACGAGATTCCTGAAATCTCAGCAAATATTTTTTCACCCAATCTTGATGATACTTGCAGGTAATGATCAGTACGGCAAGCCCACTTGGCTCACCAAATTTCGTTCTTCTAGGTTAAACTGTTCATTTGCAGTAACCGTTTTCATGTTTAGGTTTCACTCTGTTTTCTCCTATATGGATACATGTAGTTGGAACTCTAAATCAAACACGGTTTGTGCTAGCTCTTTAAAACTTGGCACAATAATGTAGTTCCAAGTTCTGTCGCTATGGTTTGTGTCCTATTGAAGTAGCCCGAAGCAGAGACTGACGAGAATCACTTTCATTGAAATTGGTTGGCAAGCTTCCATAAACTACGAGTTTCCTGAAATCTCAGCAAACATTTTTTCACCCAATCTTGATGATACTTGCAGGTAATGATCAGTACGGCAAGCCCACTTGGCTCACCAAATTTCGTTCTTCTAGGTTAAACCGTTCCTTTGCAGGAACCGTTTTCATGTTTAGGTTTCACTCTGTTTTCTCCTATATGGATACATGTAGTTGGAACTCTAAATCAAACACGGTTTTTGCTAGCTCTTTGAAACTTGGCACAATAATGTAGTTCCAAGTTCTATCGGTATGGTTTTTGTCCTATTGAAGTAGCCCCAAGCAGAGACTGACGAGAATCACTTTCATTGAAAGGGGTTGCCAAGCTTCCAAAAAACTACGAGTTTCCTGAAATCTCAGCAAACATTTTTTCACCCAATCTTGATGATACTTCCATTTAATGATCAGTACACCAAGCCCACTTGGCTCACCAAATTTCGTTCTTCTAGGTTAAACCGTTCCTTTGCAGTAACCGTTTTCATGTTTAGGTTTCACTCTGTTTTCTCCTATATGGATACATGTAGTTGGAACTCTAAATCAAACACGGTTTGTGCTAGCTCTTTGAAACTTGGCACAATAATGTAGTTCCAAGTTCTGTCGCTATGGTTTGTGTCCTATTGAAGTAGCACCAAGCAGAGACTGACGAGAATCACTTTCATTGAAATTGGTTGGCAAGCTTCCATAAACTACGAGTTTCCTGAAATCTCAGCAAACATTTTTTCACCCAATCTTGATGATACTTGCAGGTAATGATCAGTACAGCAAGCCCACTTGGCTCACCAAATTTCGTTCTTCTAGGTTAAACCGTTCCTTTGCAGTAACCTTTTTCATGTTTAGGTTTCACTCTGTTTTCTCCTATATGGATACATGTAGTTGGAACACTAAAACAAACACGGTTTGTGCTAGCTCTTTGAAACTTGGCACAATAATGTAGTTCCAGGTTGTGTCGCTATGGTTTGTGTCCTATTGAAGTAGCCCCAAGCAGAGACTGACGAGAATCACTTTCATTGAAAGGGGTTGCCAAGCTTCCAAAAAACTACGAGTTTCCTGAAATCTCAGCAAACATTTTTTCACCCAATCTTGATGATACTTGCAGGAAATGATCAGTACGGCAATCCCACTTGGCTCACCAAATTTCGTTCTTCTAGGTTAAACCGTTCCTTTGCAGTAACCGTTTTCATGTTTAGGATTCACTCTGTTTTCTCCTATATGGATACATGTAGTTGGAACTCTAAATCAAACACGGTTTCTGCTAGCTCTTTGAAATTTGGCAAATACTGTAGTTCCAAGTTCTGTCGCTATGGTTTGTGTCCTATTGAAGTAGTCCCAAGCAGAGACTGACGAGAATCACTTTCATTGAAAGGGGTTGCCAAGCTTCCAAAAAACTACGAGTTTCCTGAAATCTCAGCAAACATTTTTTCACCCAATCTTGATGATACTTCCATTTAATGATCAGTACACCAATCCCACTTGGCTCACCAAATTTCGTTCTTCTAGGTTAAACCCTTCCTTTGCAGTAACCGTTTTCATGTTTAGGTTTCACTCTGTTTTCTCCTATATGGATACATGTAGTTGGAACTCTAAATCAAACACGGTTTGTGCTAGCTCTTTGAAACTTGGCACAATAATGGAGTTCCAAGTTCTGTCGCTAGGGTTTGTGTCCTATTGAAGTAGCCCCAAGCAGAGACTGACGAGAATCACTTTCATTGAAATCGGTTGCCAAGCTTCCAAAAACTACGAGATTCCTGAAATCTCAGCAAATATTTTTTCACCCAATCTTGATGATACTTCCATTTAATAATCAGTACACCAATCCCACTTGGCTCACCAAATTTCGTTCTTCTAGGTTAAACCGTTCCTTTGCAGTAACCGTTTTCATGTTTAGGTTTCAATCTGTTTTCTCCTATATGGATACATTTAGTTGGAACGCTAAATCAAACACGGTTTGTGCTAGCTCTTTGAAACTTGGCACAATAATGTAGTTCCAATTCTATCACTATGGTTTGTGTCCTATTGAAATAGCCCCAAGCAGAGACTGACGAGAATCACTTTCATTGAAAGGGGTTGCCAAGCATCCAAAAACGACGAGTTTCCTGAAATCTCAGCAAACATTTTTTCTCCCAATCATGATGAAACTTCCATTGAATGATCAGTACACCAATCCCACTTGGCTCACCAAATTTCGTTCTTCTAGGTTAAACTGTTCCTTTGCAGTAACCGTTTTCATGTTTAGGTTTCACTCTGTTTTGTCCTATATGGATACATGTAGTTGGAACTCTAAATCAAACACGGTTTGTGCTAGCTCTTTGAAACTTGGCACAATAATGTAGTTCCAAGTTCTGTCGCTATGGTTTGTGTCCTATTGAAGTAGCCCCAAGCAGAGACTGACGAGAATCACTTTCATTGAAAGGGGTTGCCAAGCTTCCAAAAAACTACGAGTTTCCTGAAATCTCAGCAAACATTTTTTTCACCCAATCTTGATGATACTTGCAGGTAATGATCAGTACGGCAAGCCCACTTGGCTCACCAAATTTCGTTCTTCTAGGTTAAACCGTTCCTTTGCAGTAACCGTTTTCATGTTTAGGTTTCACTCTGTTTTCTCCTATATGGATACATGTAGTTGGAACTCTAAATCAAACACGGTTTGTGCTAGCTCTTTGAAACTTGGCACAATAATGTAGTTCCAAGTTCTGTCACTATGGTTTGTGTCCTATTGAAGTAGCCCCAAGCAGAGACTGACGAGAATCACTTTCATTGAAAGGGGTTGCCAAGCTTCCAAAAAAATACGAGTTTCCTGAAATCTCAGCAAACATTTTTTCACCCAATCTTGATGATACTTCCATTTAATGATCAGGACACCAATCCCACTTGGCTCACCAAATTTCGTTCTTCTAGGTTAAACCGTTCCTTTGCAGTAACCGTTTTCATGTTTAGGTTTCACTCTGTTTTCTCCTATATGGATACATGTAGTTGGAAATCTAAATCAAACACGGTTTGTGCTAGCTCTTTGAAACTTGGCACAATAATGTAGTTCCAAGTTCTGTCGCTATGGTTTGTGTCCTATTGAAGTAGCCCCAAGCAGAGACTGACGAGAATCACTTTCATTGAAATTGGTTGGCAAGCTTCCATAAACTACGAGTTTCCTGAAATCTCAGCAAACATTTTTTCACCCAATCTTGATGATACTTGCAGGTAATGATCAGTACAGCAAGCCCACTTGGCTCACCAAATTTCGTTCTTCTAGGTTAAACCGTTCCTTTGCAGTAACCGTTTTCATGTTTAGGTTTCACTCTGTTTTCTCCTATATGGATACATGTAGTTGGAACTCTAAATCAAACACGGTTTGTGCTAGCTCTTTGAAACTTGGCACAATAATGTAGTTCCAAGTTCTATCGCTATGGTTTGTGTCCTATTGAAGTAGTCCCAAGCAGAGACTGACGAGAATCACTTTCATTGAAAGAGGTTGCCAAGCTTCCAAAAAACTACGAGTTTCCTGAAATCTCAGCAAACATTTTTTCACCCAATCTTGATGATACTTCCATTTAATGATCAGTACACCAAGCCCACTTGGCTCACCAAATTTCGTTCTTCTAGGTTAAACCGTTCCTTTGCAGTAACCGTTTTCATGTTTAGGTTTCACTCTGTTTTCTCCTATATGGATACATGTAGTTGGAACTCTAAATCAAACACGGTTTGTGCTAGCTCTTTGAAACTTGGCACAGTAATGTAGTTCCAAGTTCTGTCGCTATGGTTTGTGTCCTATTGAAGTAGCCCCAAGCAGAGACTGACGAGAATCAGTTTCATTGAAATTGGTTGGCAAGCTTCCAAAAACTACGAGTTTCCTGAAATCTCAGCAAACATTTTTTCACCCAGTCTTGATGATACTTCCGTTTAATGATCAGTACACCAATCCCAGTTGGCACACCAAATTTCGTTCTTCTAGGTTAAACCGTTCCTTTGCAGTAACCGTTTTCATGTTGAGGTTTCACTCTGTTTTCTCCTATATGGATACATATAGTTGGAACTCTAAATCAAACACGGTTTGTGCTAGCTCTTTGAAACGTGGCACAATAATGTAGTTGCAAGTTCTGTCGCTATGGTTTGTGTCCTATTGAAGTAGCCCCAAGCAGAGACTGACGAGAATCACTTTCATTGAAAGGGGTTGCCAAGCTTCCAAAAAACTACGACTTTCCTGAAATCTCAGCAAAGTTTTTTTCACCCAATCTTGATGATACTTGCAGGAAATGATCAGTACACCAATCCCACTTGGCTCACCAAATTTCCTTCTTCTAGGTTTAACCTTTCCTTTGCAGTAACCGTTTTCATGTTTAGGTTTCACTCTGTTTTCTCCTATATGGATACATGTAGTTGGAACTCTAAATCAAATACGGTTTGTGCTAGCTCTTTGAAACTTGGCACAATAATGTAGTTCCAAGTTCTGTCTCTAAGGTTTGTGTCCTATTGAAGTAGCCCCAAGCAGAGACTGACGAGAATCACTTTCATTGAAATTGGTTGGCAAGCTTCCAAAAACTACGAGATTCCTGAAATCTCAGCAAATATTTTTTCACCCAATCTTGATGATACTTCCATTTAATAATCAGTATGGCAAGCCCACTTGGCTCACCAAATTTCGTTCTTCTAGGTTAAACTGTTCCTTTGCAGTAACCGTTTTCATGTTTAGGTTTCAATCTGTTTTATCCTATATGGATACATTTAGTTGGAACGCTAAATCAAACACGGTTTGTGCTAGCTCTTTGAAACTTGGCACAATAATGTAGTTCCAAGTTCTGTCGCTATGGTTTGTGTCCTATTGAAGTAGCCCCAAACAGAGACTGACGAGAATCACTTTCATTGAAATTGGTTGGCAAGCTTCCAAAAACTACGAGATTCCTGAAATCTCAGCAAATATTTTTTCACCCAATCTTGATGATACTTCCATATAATAATCAGTACGGCAAGCCCACTTGGCTCACCAAATTTCGTTCTTCTAGGTTAAACCGTTCCTTTGCAGTAACCGTTTTCATGTTTAGGTTTCACTCTGTTTTCTCCTATATGGATACATGTAGTTGGAAATCTAAATCAAACACGTTTTGTGCTAGCTCTTTGAAACTTGGCACAGTAATGTAGTTCCAAGTTCTGTCGCTATGATTTGTGTCCTATTGAAGTAGCCCCAGGCAGAGACTGACGAGAATCACTTTCATTGAAATTGGTTGGCAAGCTTCCATAAACTACGAGTTTCCTGAAATCTCAGCAAACATTTTTTCACCCAATCTTGATGATACTTGCAGGTAATGATCAGTACAGCAAGCCCACTTGGCTCACCAAATTTCGTTCTTCTAGGTTAAACCGTTCCTTTGCAGTAACCGTTTTCATGTTTAGGTTTCACTCTGTTTTCTCCTATATGGATACATGTTGTTGGAACTCTAAATCAAACACGGTTTTGTGCTAGCTCTTTGAAACTTGGCACAATAATGTAGTTCCAAGTTCTATCGCTATGGTTTGTGTCCTATTGAAGTAGCCCCAAGCAGAGACTGACTAGAATCACTTTCATTGAAAGAGGTTGCCAAGCTTCCAAAAAACTACGAGTTTCCTGAAATCTCAGCAAACCTTTTTTCACCCAATCTTGATGATACTTGCAGGTAAAGATCAGTACAGCAAGCCCACTTGGCTCAACAAATTTCGTTCTTCTATGTTAAACCGTTCCTTTGCAGTAACCGTTTTCATGTTTAGGTTTCACTCTGTTTTCTCCTATATGGATACATGTAGTTTGAACTCTAATCAAACACGGTTTGTGCTAGCTCTTTGAAACTTGCCACAATAATGTAGTTCCAAGTTCTGTCGCTATGGTTTGTGTCCTATTGAAGTAGCCCCAAGCAGAGACTGACGAGAATCCGTTGCATTGAAATTGGTTGGCAAGCTTCCAAAAACTACGAGTTTCCTGAAATCTCAGCAAACATTTTTTCATCCAGTCTTGATGATACTTCCATTTAATGATCAGTACACCAATCCCAGTTGGCACACCAAATTTCGTTCTTCTAGGTTAAACCGTTCCTTTGCAGTAACCGTTTTCATGTTGAGGTTTCACTCTGTTTTCTCCTATATGGATACATGTAGTTGGAACTCTAAATCAAACACGGTTTGTGCTAGCTCTTTGAAACTTGGCACAATAATGTAGTTCCAAGTTCTGTCGCTATGGTTTGTGTCCTATTGAAGTAGCCCCAAGCAGAGACTGACGAGAATCACTTTCATTGAAAGGGGTTGCCAAGCTTCCAAAAAACTACTAGTTTCCTGAAATCTCAGCAAACATTTTTTCACCAAATCTTGATGATACTTGCAGGTAATGATCAGTACACCAATCCCACTTGGCTCACCAAATTTCGTTCTTCTAGTTTAAACCGTTCCTTTGCAGTAACCGTGTTCATGTTTAGGTTTCACTCTGTTTTCTCCTATATGGAAACATGTAGTTGGAACTCTAAATCAAACACGATCTGTGCTAGCTCTTTGAAACTTGGCACAATACTGTAGTTCAAAGTTCTGTCGCTATGGTTTGTGTCCTATTGAAGTAGCACCAAGCACAGATTGACGAGAATCACTTTCATAAAAAGGGGTTGCCAGCTTCCAAAAAACTACGAGTTTCCTGAAATCTCAGCAAACATTTTTTCACCCAATCTTGATGATACTTGCAGGTAATGATCAGTACACCAATCCCACTTGGCTCACCAAATTTCGTTCTTCTCGGTTACACCGTTCCTTTGCAGTAACCGTTTTCATGTTTAGGTTTCACTCTGTTTTCTCCTATATGGATACATGTAGTTGGAACTCTAAATCAAACACGGTTTGTGCTAGCTCTTTGAAACTTGGCACAGTAATGTAGTTCCAAGTTCTATCACTATGGTTTGTGTCCTATTGAAGTAGCCCCAAACAGAGACTGACGAGAATCACTTTCATTGAAATTGGTTGGCAAGCTTCCAAAAACTACGAGATTCCTGAAATCTCAGCAAATATTTTTTCACCCAATCTTGATGATACATCCATATAATAATCAGTACGGCAAGCCCACTTGGCTCACCAAATTTCGTTCTTCTAGGTTAAACCGTTCCTTTGCAGTAACCGTTTTCATGTTTAGGTTTCACTCTGTTTTCTCCTTTATGGATACATGTAGTTGGAACTCTAAATCAAACACGGTTTGTGCTAGCTCTTTGAAACTTGGCACAATAATGTAGTTCCAAGTTCTGTCGCTATGGTTTGTGTCCTATTGAAGTAGCCCCAAGCAGAGACTGACGAGAATCACTTTCATTGAAATTGGTTGGCAAGCTTCCATAAACTACGAGTTTCCTGAAATCTCAGCAAACATTTTTTCACCCAATCTTGATGATACTTGCAGGTAATGATCAGTACAGCAAGCCCACTTGGCTCACCAAATTTCGTTCTTCTAGGTTAAACCGTTCCTTTGCAGTAACCGTTTTCATGTTTAGATTTCACTCTGTTTTCTCCTATATGGATACATGTAGTTGGAACTCTAAATCAAACACGGTTTGTGCTAGCTCTTTGAAACTTGGCACAATAATGTAGTTCCAAGTTCTGTCGCTATGGTTTCTGTCCTATTGAAGTAGCCCCAAGCAGAGACTGACGAGAATCACTTTCATTGAAAGGGGTTGCCAAGCTTCCAAAAAAATACGAGTTTCCTGAAATCTCAGCAAACATTTTTTCACCCAATCTTGATGATACTTCCATTTAATGATCAGGACACCAAGCCCACTTGGCTCACCAAATTTCGTTCTTCTAGGTTAAACCGTTCCTTTGCAGTAACCGTTTTCATGTTTAGGTTTCACTCAGTTTTCTCCTATATGGATACATGTAGTTGGAAATCTAAATCAAACACGTTTTGTGCTAGCTCTTTGAAACTTGGCACAGTAATGTAGTTCCAAGTTCTGTCGCTATGATTTGTGTCCTATTGAAGTAGCCCCAGGCAGAGACTGACGAGAATCACTTTCATTGAAATTGGTTGGCAAGCTTCCATAAACTACGAGTTTCCTGAAATCTCAGCAATCATTTTTTCACCCAATCTTGATGATACTTGCAGGTAATGATCAGTACAGCAAGCCCACTTGGCTCACCAAATTTCGTTCTTCTAGGTTAAACCGTTCCTTTGCAGTAACCGTTTTCATGTTTAGGTTTCACTCTGTTTTCTCCTATATGGATACATGTTGTTGGAACTCTAAATCAAACACGGTTTGTGCTAGCTCTTTGAAACTTGGCACAATAATGTAGTTCCAAGTTCTATCGCTATGGTTTGTGTCCTATTGAAGTAGCCCCAAGCAGAGACTGACTAGAATCACTTTCATTGAAAGAGGTTGCCAAGCTTCCAAAAAACTACGAGTTTCCTGAAATCTCAGCAAACCTTTTTTCACCCAATCTTGATGATACTTGCAGGTAAAGATCAGTACAGCAAGCCCACTTGGCTCAACAAATTTCGTTCTTCTATGTTAAACCGTTCCTTTGCAGTAACCGTTTTCATGTTTAGGTTTCACTCTGTTTTCTCCTATATGGATACATGTAGTTTGAACTCTAATCAAACACGGTTTGTGCTAGCTCTTTGAAACTTGCCACAATAATGTAGTTCCAAGTTCTGTCGCTATGGTTTGTGTCCTATTGAAGTAGCCCCAAGCAGAGACTGACGAGAATCCGTTGCATTGAAATTGGTTGGCAAGCTTCCAAAAACTACGAGTTTCCCTACGAGTTTCCTGAAATCTCAGCAAACATTTTTTCATCCAGTCTTGATGATACTTCCATTTAATGATCAGTACACCAATCCCAGTTGGCACACCAAATTTCGTTCTTCTAGGTTAAACCGTTCCTTTGCAGTAACCGTTTTCATGTTGAGGTTTCACTCTGTTTTCTCCTATATGGAATACATGTAGTTGGAACTCTAAATCAAACACGGTTTGTGCTAGCTCTTTGAAACTTGGCACAATAATGTAGTTCCAAGTTCTGTCGCTATGGTTTGTGTCCTATTGAAGTAGCCCCAGCAGAGACTGACGAGAATCACTTTCATTGAAAGGGGTTGCCAAGCTTTTCAAAAAACTACTAGTTTCCTGAAATCTCAGCAAACATTTTTTCACCAAATCTTGATGATACTTGCAGGTAATGATCAGTACACCAATCCCACTTGGCTCACCAAATTTCGTTCTTCTAGTTTAAACCGTTCCTTTGCAGTAACCGTGTTCATGGTTTAGGTTTCACTCTGTTTTCTCCTATATGGAAACATGTAGTTGGAACTCTAAATCAAACACGATCTGTGCTAGCTCTTTGAAACTTGGCACAATACTGTAGTTCAAAGTTCTGTCGCTATGGTTTGTGTCCTATTGAAGTAGCACCAAGCACAGAATGACGAGAATCACTTTCATAAAAAGGGGTTGCCAGCTTCCAAAAAACTACGAGTTTCCTGAAATCTCAGCAAACATTTTTCACCCAATCTTGATGATACTTGCAGGTAATGATCAGTACACCAATCCCACTTGGCTCACCAAATTTCGTTCTTCTCGTTTACACCGTTCCTTTGCAGTAACCGTTTTCATGTTTAGGTTTCACTCTGTTTTCTCCTATATGGATACATGTAGTTGGAACTCCTAAATCAAACACGGTTTGTGCTAGCTCTTTGAAACTTGGCACAGTAATGTAGTTCCAAGTTCTATCGCTATGGTTTGTGTCCTATTGAAGTAGCCCCAAGCAGAGACTGACGAGAATCACTTTAATTGAATTGGTTGCCAAGCTTCCAAAATCTACGGGATTCCTGAAATATCAGCAAACATTTTTTTCACCCAATCTTGATGATACTTCCATTTAAAAATCAGCCCACCAATCCCACTTGGCTCACCTAATTTCGTTCTCTAGGTTAAACCGTTCCTTTGCAGTAACCGTTTTCATGTTTAGGTTTCACTGTGTTTTCTCCTATATGGATACATGTAGTTGGAACTCTAAATCAAACACGGTTTGTGCTAGCTCTTTGAAACTTGGCACAATAATGTAGTTCCAAGTTCTGTCGCTATGGTTTGTGTCCTATTGAAGTAGTCCCAAGCAGAGACTAACGAGAATCACTTTCATTGAAAGGGTTGCCAAGTTTCCAAAAAACTACGAGTTCCTGAAATCCCAGCAACATTTTTACAACCAATCTTGATGATACTTGCAGGTAAGCATCAGTACAGGAAAGCCCACTTGGCTCTCCAAATTTCGTTCTTCTAGGTAAACGTTCTTTTGCAGTAACCGTTTTCATGTTTAGGTTTCACTCTGTTTTCTCCAATATGGATACATGTAGTTGGAACTCTAAATCAAACACGGTTTGTGCTAGCTCTTTGAAACTTGGCACAATAATGTAGTTCCAAGTTTTATCGCTATGGTTTGTGTCTATTGAAGTAGCCCCAAGCAGAGACTGACGAGAATCACTTTCATTGAAAGGGATTGCCAAGCTTCCAAAATACTACGAGTTTCCTGAAATCTCAGCAAACATTTTTTCACCCAATCTTGATGATACTTCATTGAATGAACAGTACACAATCCCACTTGGCTCACCAAATTTTGTTTTTCTAGGTTAAACCGTTCCTTTGCAGTAACCGTTTTCATGTTTAGGTTTCACTCTGTTTTCTCCTATATGGATACATGTAGTTGGATCTCTAAATCAAAACACGGTTTGTTGCTAGCTCTTTGAAACTTGGCACAATAATGTAGTTCCAAGTTCTATCGCTTTGGGTGTGCCTATTGAAGTAGGCCCAAGCAGAGACTGACGAGAATCACTTCATTGAACGGGATTGACAAGCTTCCAAAAACTACGAGTTTCCTGAAATCTCAGCAAACTTTTTTTCACCAAATCTTGATGATACTTGCAGGTAATGATCAGTACACCAATCCCACTTGGCTCACCAAATTTCGTTCTTCTAGTTTAACCGTTCCTTTGCAGTAACCGTGTTCATGTTTAGGTTTTCACTCTGTTTTCTCCTATATGGAAACATGTAGTTGGAACTCTAAATCAAACACGATCTTTGCTAGCTTCCTTTGAAACTTGGCACAATACTGTAGTTCAAAGTTCTGTCGCTATGGTTGTGTCCTATTGAAGTAGCACCAAGCACAGATTGACGAGAATCACTTTCATAAAAAGGGGTTGCCAGCTTCCAAAAAACTACGAGTTCCTGAAATCTCAGCAAACATTTTTTCACCCAATCTTGATGATACTTGCAGGTAATGATCAGTACACCAATCCCACTTGGCTCACCAAATTTCGTTCTTCTCGGTTACACCGTTCCCTTTGTAGTAACCGTTTTTCATGTTTAGGTTTCACTCTGTTTTCTCCTATATGGATACATGTAGTTGGAACTCTAAATCAAACACGGTTTGTGCTAGCTCTTTGAAACTTGGCACAGTAATGTAGTTCCAAGTTCTATCGCTATGGTTTGTGTCCTATTGAAGTAGCCCCAAGCAGAGACTGACGAGAATCACTTTAATTGAAATTGGTTGCCAAGCTTCAAAATCTACGGGATTCCTGAAATCTCAGCAAACATTTTTTCACCCAATCTTGATGATACTTCCATTTAAAAATCAGCCCACCAATCCCACTTGGCTCACCTAATTTCGTTCTTCTAGGTTAAACCGTCCTTTGCAGTAACCGTTTTCATGTTTAGGTTTCACTGTGTTTTCTCCTATATGGATACATGTAGTTGGAACTCTAAATCAAACACGGTTGTGCTAGCTCTTTGAAACTTGGCACAATAATGTAGTTCCAAGTTCTGTCGCTATGGTTTGTGTCCTATTGAAGTAGTCCCAAGCAGAGACTAACGAGAATCACTTTCATTGAAAGGGGTTGCCAAGTTTCCAAAAAACTACGAGTTTCCTGAAATCCCAGCAAACATTTTTTCAACCAATCTTGATGATACTTGCAGGTAAGCATCAGTTACAGGAAGCCACTTGGCTCTCCAAATTTCGTTCTTCTAGGTTAAACCGTTCTTTTGCAGTAACCGTTTTCATGTTTAGGTTTCACTCTGTTTTCTCCAATATGGAATACATGTAGTTGGAACTCTAAATCAAACACGGTTTGTGCTAGCTCTTTGAAACTTGGCACAATAATGTAGTTCCAAGTTTTATCGCTATGGTTTGTGTCCTATTGAAGTAGCCCCAAGCAGAGACTGACGAGAAATCACTTTCATTGAAAGGGATTGCCAAGCTTCCAAAATACTACGAGTTTCCTGAAATCTCAGCAAACATTTTTTCACCCAATCTTGATGATACTTCCCATTGAATGAACAGTACACCAATCCCACTTGGCTCACCAAATTTTGTTTTTCTAGGTTAAACCGTTCCTTTGCAGTAACCGTTTTCATGTTTAGGTTTCACTCTGTTTTCTCCTATATGGATACATGTAGTTGGATCTCTAAATCAAACACGGTTTGTGCTAGCTCTTTGAAACTTGGCACAATAATGTAGTTCCAAGTTCTATCGCTTTGGGTGTGTCCTATTGAAGTAGGCCCAAGCAGAGACTGACGAGAATCACTTTCATTGAACGGGATTGACAAGCTTCCAAAAAACTACGAGTTTCCTGAAATCTCAGCAAACTTTTTTTCACCAAATCTTGATGATACTTGCAGGTAATGATCAGTACACCAATCCCACTTGGCTCACCAAATTTCGTTCTTCTAGTTTAAACCGTTCCTTTGCAGTAACCGTGTTCATGTTTAGGTTTCACTCTGTTTTCTCCTATATGGAAACATGTAGTTGGAACTCTAAATCAAACACGATCTTTGCTAGCTCTTTGAAACTTGGCACAATACTGTAGTTCAAAGTTCTGTCGCTATGGTTTGTGTCCTATTGAAGTAGCACCAAGCACAGATTGACGAGAATCACTTTCATAAAAAGGGGTTGCCAGCTTCCAAAAAACTACGAGTTTCCTGAAATCTCAGCAAACATTTTTTCACCCAATCTTGATGATACTTGCAGGTAATGATCAGTACACCAATCCCACTTGGCTCACCAAATTTCGTTCTTCTCGGTTACACCGTTCCTTTGTAGTAACCGTTTTCATGTTTAGGTTTCACTCTGTTTTCTCCTATATGGATACATGTAGTTGGAACTCTAAATCAAACACGGTTTTGTGCTAGCTCTTTGAAACTTGGCACAGTAATGTAGTTCCAAGTTCTATCGCTATGGTTTGTGTCCTATTGAAGTAGCCCCAAGCAGAGACTGACGAGAATCACTTTAATTGAAATTGGTTGCCAAGCTTCCAAAATCTACGGATTCCTGAAATCTCAGCAAACATTTTTTCACCCAATCTTGATGATACTTCCATTTAAAAATCAGCCCACCAATCCCACTTGGCTCACCTATTTCGTTCTTCTAGGTTAAACCGTTCCTTTGCAGTAACCGTTTTCATGTTTAGGTTTCACTGTGTTTTCTCCTATATGGATACATGTAGTTGGAACTCTAAATCAAACACGGTTTGTGCTAGCTCTTGAAACTTGGCACAATAATGTAGTTCCAGTTCTGTCCTATGGTTTGTGTCCTATTGAAGTTGGCCCAAGAGAGATTAACGAGAATCACTTTCATTGAAAGGGGTTGCCAAGTTTCAAAAAACTACGAGTTTCCTGAAATCCCAGCAAACATTTTTTCACCCAATCTTGATGATACTTGCAGGTAATGATCAGTACAGCAAGCCCACGTAGCTCACCAAATTTCGTTCTTCTAGGTTAAACCGTTCCTTTGCAGTAACCGTTTCATGTTTAGGTTTCACTCTGTTGTCTCCTATATGGATACATGTAGTTGGAACTCTAAATCAAACACGGTTTGTGCTAGCTCTTTGAAACTTGGCACAATAATGTAGTTCCAAGTTCTATCGCTATGGTTTGTGTCCTATTGAAGTAGCCCCAAGCAGAGACTGACGAGAATCACTTTAATTGAAAGGGGTTGCCAATCTTCCAAAAACCATGAGATTCCTGAAATCTCAGCAAACATTTTTTCACCCAATCTTGATGATACTTCCATTTAATTAATCAGCCCACCAATCCCACTTGGCCCACCCCTAATTTCGTTCTTCTAGGTTAAACGTTCCTTTGCAGTAACAGTTTTCATGTTTAGGTTTCGCTCTGTTTTCTCCTATATGGATACATGTAGTTGGAAATCTAAATCAAACACGGTTGTGCTAGCTCTTTCAAACTTGGCACAATAATGTAGTTCCTAGTTCTATCGCAATGGTTTGTGTCCTATTGAAGTAGCCCCAAGCAAGACTGATGAGAATCACTTTCATGAAAGGGGTTGCCAAGCTTCCAAAAAAACTACGAGTTTCCTGACATCTCAGCAAACATTTTTTCATCCAATCTTGATGATACTTCCATGTAATGATCATTACACCAATCCCACTTGGCTCACCAAATTTCGTTCTTATAGGTTAAACCGTTCCTTTGCAGTAACCGGTTTCATGTTTAGGTTTCACTCTGTTTTCTCCCTATATGGATACATGTAGGTGGAACTCTAAATCAAACACGGTTTTGTGCTAGCTCTTTGAAACTTGGCACAATAATGTAGTTCCAAGTTATATCGCTATGGTTTGTGTCCTATTGAAGTAGCCCCACACAGAGACTGACGAGAATCACTTTCATTGAAATTGGTTGCCAAGCTTCCAAAACCTACGAGATTCCTGAAATCTCAGCCACATTTTTTCACCCAATCTTGATGATACTTGCATTTAATAATCAGCCCACCAATCCCACTTGGCTCACCAAATTTCGTTCTTCTAGGTTAAACCGAACCTTTGCAGTAACGTTTCATGTTTAGGTTTCACTCTGTTTTCTCCTATATGGATAGATATAGTTGGAACGCTAAATCAAACATGGTTTGTGCTAGCTCTTTGAAACTTGGCACCATAATGTAGTTCCAAGTTCTATCGCTATGGTTTGTGTCCTATTGAAGTAGCCCCAAGCAGAGACTGACGAGAATCACTTTCATAAAAAGTGGTTGCCAGCTTCCAAAAAACTACGAGTCTCCTGAAATCTCAGCAAACATTTTTTCACCCAATCGTGGTGATACTTCCATTTAATGATCAGTACACCATTCCCACTGGGCTCACCAAATTTCGTTCTTCTAGGTTAAACCGTTCCTTTGCAGTAACCGTTTTCATGTTTAGGTTTCACTCTGTTTTCTCCTATATGGATACATGTAGTTGGAACTCTAAATCAAATACGGTTTGTGCTAGCTCTTTGAAACTTGGCACAATAATGTAGTTCCAAGTTCTATCGCTATGGTTTGTGTCCTATTGAAGTAGCCCCAAGCAGAGACTGACGAGAATCACTTTCATTGAAAGGGGTTGCCAAACTTCCAAAAAACTACGTGTTTCCTGAAATCTCAGCAAACATTTTTTCACCCAATCTTGATGATACTTCCATGTAATGATCAGTACACCAATCCCACTTGGCTCACCAAATTTCGTTCTTCTAGGTTAAACCGTTCCTTTGCAGTAACCGTTTCATGTTTAGGTTTCACTCTGTTTTCTCCTATATGGATACATGTAGTTGGAACTCTAAATCCAAACACGGTTTGTGCTAGCTCTTTGAAACTTGGCACAATAATGTCGATTCCAAGTTATATCGCTATGGTTTTTGTGCTATTGAAGTAACCCCACGCAGAGACTTACGAGAATCACTTTCATTGAAATTGGTTGCCAAGCTTCCAAAACCTAAGAGATTCACGAAATCTCAGCAAACATTTTTTCACCCAATCTTGATGATACTTCCATTTAATAATCAGCCCACCAATCCCACTTGGCTCACCAAATTTCGTTCTTCTAGGTTAAACCGTTCCTTTGCAGTAACCGTTTTCATGTTTAGTTTCACTCTGTTTTCTCCTATATGGATACATGTAGTTGGAACTCAAATCAAACACGGTTTGTGCTAGCTCTTTGAAACTTGGCAAAATAATGTAGTTCTAAGTTCTGTCGCTATGGTTTGTGTCCTATTGAAGTAGCCCCAAGCAGAGACTGACGAGAATCACTTTCATTGAAAGGGTTGCCCAAGCTTCCAAAAAACTACGAGTTTCCTGAATCTCAGCAAACATTTTTCACCCAATCTTGATGATACTTGCAGGTAATGATCAGTACAGCAAGCCCACTTTTCTCACCAATTTCGTTCTTCTAGGTTAAACCGTTCCTTTACAGGAACCGTTTTCATGTTTAGGTTTCACTCTGTTTTCTCCTATATGGATAAATGTAGTTGGAACTCTAAATCAAACACGGTTTGTGCTAGCTCTTTGAAACTTGGCACAATAATGTAGTTCCAAGTTCTATCGCTAATGGTTGTGTCCTATTGAAGTAGCCCCAAGCCAGAGACTGACGAGAATCACTTTCAATGAATTGGTTGCCAAGCTTCCAAAAACTACGAGTTTCCTTGAAATCTCAGCAAACATTTTTTAACCCAATCTTGATGATCCTTCCATTTAATGATCATTACACCAATCCACTTTGCTCACCAAATTTCGTTCTTCTAGGTTAAACCGTCCTTTCCAGTAACCGTTTTCATGTTTTAGGTTTCACTGTTTTTTCTCCTATGTGGATACATTTAGTTGGAACGCTAAATCAAACGCGGTTTGTGCTAGCTCTTTGAAACTTGGCACAATAATGTAGTTCCATCTTCTATCACTATGGTTTGTGTCCTATTGAAGTAGCCCCAAGCAGAGACTGACGAGAATCACTTTCATAAAAAGGGGTTGAAAAGCTTCCAAAAAACTACGAGTTTCCTGAAATCTCAGCAAACTTTTTTTCACCCAATCTTGATGATACTTGCAGGTAATGATCAGTACGGCAAGCCCACTTGGCTCACCAAATTTCGTTCTTCTAGGTTAAACCGTTCCTTTGCAGGAACCGTTTAAATGTTTAGGTTTCACTCTGTCTTCTCCTATATGGATAAATGTAGTTGGAACTCTAAATCAAACACGGTTTGTGCTAGCTCTTTGAAACTTGGCACAATAATGTAGTTCCAAGTTCTGTCGCTATGGTTTGTGTCCTATTGAAGTAGCCCCAAGCAGAGACTGACGAGAATCACTTTCATTGAAAGGGGTTGCCAAGCTTCCAAAAAACTACGAGTTTCCTGAAATCTCAGCAAACATTTTTTCACCCAATCTTGATGATACTTCCATTTAATGATCAGTACACCAATCCCACTTTGCTCACCAAATTTCGTTCTTCTAGGTTAAACCGTTCCTATGCAGTAACCGATTTCATGTTTAGGTTTCACTGTTTTTTCTCCAATGTGTATACATTTAGTTGGAGCGCTAAATCAAACGCGGTTTGTGTTAGCTCTTTGAAACTTGGCACAATAATGTAGTTCCATGTTCTATCACTATGGTTTGTGTCCTATTGAAGTAGCCCCAAGCAGAGACTGACTAGAATCACTTTAATAAAAAGGTGTTGCCTAGCTTCCAAAAAACTACGAGTTTCCTGAAATCAGCAAACATTTTTTCACCCAATCTTGATGATACTTGCAGGTAATGATCAGTACAGCAAGCCCACTTGGCTCACCAAATTTCGTTCTTCTAGGTTAAACCGTTCCTTTGCAGTAACCGTTTTCATATTTAGGTTTCACTCTGTTTTCTCCTATATGGATACATGTAGTTGGAACTCTAAATCAAACACGGTTTGTGCTAGCTCTTTGAAACTTGGCACAATAATGTAGTTCTAAGTTCTATCGCTATGGTTTGTGTCCTATTGAAGTAGCCCCAAGCAGAGACTGACGAGAATCACTTTCATTGAAATTGGTTCCAAGCTTCCATAAACTACGAGATTCCTGAAATCTCAGCAAACATTTTTTCACCCAATCTTGATGATCCTTCCATTTAATAATCATTACACCAATCCCACTTGGCTCACCAAATTTCGTTCTTCTACGTTAAACCGTTCCTTTGCAGTAACCGTTTTCATGTTTAGGTTTCACTCTTTTTTCTCCTATATGGATACATTTAGTTGGAACGCTAAATCAAACGCGGTTTGTGCTAGCTCTTTGAAACTTGGCACAATAATGTAGTTCCATGTTCTATCACTATGGTTTGTGTTCTATTGAAGTAGCCCCAAGCAGAGACTGACGAGAATCACTTTAATAAAAAGGTGTTGCCTAGCTTCCAAAAATCTACGAGTTTCCTGAAATCAGCAAACATTTTTTCACCCAATCGTAATGATAATTGCAGGTAATGATCAGTACAGCAAGCCCACATGGCTCACCAAATTTCGTTCTTATAGGTTAAACCGTTCCTTTGCAGTAACCGTTTTCATATTTAGGTTTCACTCTGTTTTCTCCTATATGGATACATGTAGTTGGAACTCTAAATCAAACACGGTTTGTGCTAGCTCTTTGAAACTTGGCACAATAATGTAGTTCTAAGTTCTATCGCTATGGTTTGTGTCCTATTGAAGTAGCCCCAAGCAGAGACTGACGAGAATCACTTTCATTGAAATTGGTTGCCAAGCTTCCAAAAACTACGAGTTTCCTGACATCTCAGCAAACTTTTTTTCACCCAATCTTGATGATACTTGCAGGTAATGATCAGTACAGCAAGCCCACTTGGCTCACCAAATTTCCTTCTTCTAGGCTAAACCGTTCCTTTGCAGTAACCGTTTTCATGTTTAGGTTTCACTCTGTTTTCTCCTATATGGATACATGTAGTTGGAAATCTAAAACAAACACGGTTTGTGCTAGCTCTTTGAAACTTGGCACAATAATGTAGTTCCAAGTTCTGTCGCTATGTTTTGTGTCCTATTGAAGTAGCCCCAAGCAGAGACTGACGAGAATCACTTTCATTGAAAGGGGTTGCCAAGCTTCCAAAAAACTACGAGATTCCTGAAATCTCAGCAAACATTTTTTCACCCAATCTTGATGATACTTCCATTTAATGATCAGTACACCAATCCCACTTGGCTCACCAAATTTCGTTCTTCTAGGCTAAACCGTTCTTTGCAGTAACCGTTTTCATGTTTAGGTTTCACTCTGTTTTCTCCTATATGGATACATGTAGTTGGAACTCTAAATCAAACACGGTTTGTGCTAGCTCTTTGAAACGTGGCACAATAATGTAGTTCCAGGTTGTGTCGCTATGGTTTGTGTCCTATTGAAGTTGCCCCAAGCAGAGACAGACGAGAATCACTTTCATTGAAAGGGGTTGCCAAGCTTCCAAAAAACTACGAGTTTCCTGAAATCTCAGCAAACATTTTTTCACCCAATCTTGATGATACGTCCATTGAATGATCAGTACACCAATCCCATTTGGCTCACCAAATTTCGTTCTTCTAGGTTAAACCGTTCCTTTGCAGTAACCGTTTTCATGTTTAGGTTTCACTCTGTTTTCTCCAATATGGATACATGTAGTTGGAACTCTAAATCAAACACGGTTTGTGCTAGCTCTTTGAAACTTGGCACAATAATGTAGTTCCAAGTTCTATCGCTATGGTTTGTGTCCTATTGAAGTAGCCCCAAGCAGAGACTGACTAGAATCACTTTCATTGAAAGAGGTTGCCAAGCTTCCAAAAAACTACGAGTTTCCTGAAATCTCAGCAAACATTTTTTCACCCAAACTTGATGATACTTCCATTTAATGATCAGGACACCAAGCCCACTTGGCTCACCAAATTTCGTTCTTCTAGGTCAAACCGTTCCTTTGCAGTAACCGTTTTCATGTTTAGGTTTCACTCTGTTTTCTCCTATATGGATACATGTAGTTGGAACTCTAAATCAAACACGGTTTGTGCTAGCTCTTTGAAACTTGGCACAGTAATGTAGTTCCAAGTTCTGTCGCTATGGTTTGTGTCCTATTGAAGTAGCCCCAAGCAGAGACTGACTAGAATCACTTTCATTGAAAGAGGTTGCCAAGCTTCCAAAAAACTACGAGTTTCCTGAAATCTCAGCAAACCTTTTTTCACCCAATCTTGATGATACTTGCAGGTAATGATCAGAACAGCAAGCCCACAAGGCTCACCAAATTTCGTTCTTCTAGGTTAAACCGTTCCTTTGCAGTAACCGTTTTCATGTTTAGGTTTCACTCTGTTTTCTCCTATATGGATACATGTAGTTGGAACTCTAAATCAAACACGGTTTGTGCTAGGTCTTTGAAACTTGGCACAATAATGAAGTTCCAAGTTCTATCGCTATGGTTTGTGTGCTATTGAAGTAGCCCCAAGCAGAGACTGACGAGAATCCCTTTCATTGAAAGGGGTTGCCAAGCTTCCAAAATACTACGAGTTTCCTGAAATCTCAGCAAACATTTTTTCACAAAATCTTGATGATACTTCCATTTAATGATCAGTACACGAATCTCACTTGGCTCACTAAATTTCGTTCTTCTAGGTTATACCGTTCCTTTGCAGTAACCGTTTTCATGTTTAGGTTTCACTCTGTTTTCTCCTATATGGATACATGTAGTTGGAACTCTAAATCAAACACGGTTTGTGCTAGCTCTTTGAAACTTGGCACAATAGTGTAGTTCCAAGTTCTGTCGCTATGGTTTGTGTCCTATTGAAGTAGTCCCAAGCAGAGACTGACGAGAATCACTTTCATTGAAAGGGGTTGCCAAGCTTCCAAAAAACTACGAGTTTCCTGAAATCTCAGCAAACATTTTTTCACCCAATCTTGATGATACTTGCAGGTAATGATCAGTACGGCAAGCCCACTTGGCTCACCAAATTTCGTTTTCTAGGTTATACCGTTCCTTTGCAGTAACCGTTTTCATGTTTAGGTTTCACTCTGTTTTCTCCTATATGGATACATGTATTTGGAACTCTAAATCAAACACGGTTTGTGCTAGCTCTTTGAAACTTGGCACAATAATGTAGTTCCAAGTTCTATCGCTATGGTTTGTGTCCTATTGAAGTAGCCCCAAGCAGAGACTGACGAAAATCACTTTAATTGAAATTGGTTGGCAAGCTTCCATAAACTACGAGATTCCTGAAATCTCAGCAAACATTTTTTCACCCAATCTTGATGATACTTGCAGGTAATGATCAGTACAGCAAGCCCACAAGGCTCACCAAATTTCGTTCTTCTAGGTTAAACCGTTCCTTTGCAGTAACCGTTTTCATGTTTAGGTTTCACTCTGTTTTCTCCTATATGGATACATGTAGTTGGAACTCTAAATCAAACACGGTTTGTGCTAGCTCTTTGAAACTTGGCACAATAATGTAGTTCCAAGTTCTGTCGCTATGGTTTGTGTCCTATTGAAGTAGCCCCAAGCAGAGACTGACGAGAATCACTTTCATTGAAATTGGTTGCCAAGCTTCCAAAAACTACGAGATTCCTGAAATCTCAGCAAACATTTTTTCACCCAATCTTGATGAAACTTCCATTGAATGATCAGTACACCAATCCCACTTGGCTCACCAAATTTTGTTCTTCTAGGCTAAACCGTTCCTTTGCAGTAACCGTTTTCATGTTTAGGTTTCACTCTGTTTTCTCCTATATGGATACATGTTGTTGGAACTCTAAATCAAACACGGTTTGTGCTAGCTCTTTGAAACGTGGCACAATAATGTAGTTCCAGGTTGTGTCGCTATGGTTTGTGTCCTATTGAAGTAGCCCCAAGCAGAGACAGACGAGAATCACTTTCATTGAAAGGGGTTGCCAAGCTTCCAAAAAACTACGAGTTTCCTGAAATCTCAGCAAACATTTTTTCACCCAATCTTGATGATACGTCCATTGAATGATCAGTACACCAATCCCACTTGGCTCACCAAATTTCGTTCTTCTAGGTTAAACCATTCCTTTGCAGTAACCGTTTTCATGTTTAGGTTTCACTCTGTTTTCTCCAATATGGATACATGTAGTTGGAACTCTAAATCAAACACGGTTTGTGCTAGCTCTTTGAAACTTGGCACAATAATGAAGTTCCAAGTTCTATCGCTATGGTTTTTGTGCTATTGAAGTAGCCCCAAGCAGAGACTGACGAGAATCCCTTTCATTGAAAGGGGTTGCCAAGCTTCCAAAATACTACGAGTTTCCTGAAATCTCAACAAACATTTTTTCACAAAATCTTGATGATACTTCCATTTAATGATCAGTACACGAATCTCACTTGGCTCACTAAATTTCGTTCTTCTAGGTTATACCGTTCCGTTGCAGTAACCGTTTTCATGTTTAGGTTTCACTCTGTTTTCTCCTATATGGATACATGTAGTTGGAACTCTAAATCAAACACGGTTTGTGCTAGCTCTTTGAAACTTGGCACAATAGTGTAGTTCCAAGTACTGTCGCTATGGTTTGTGTCCTATTGAAGTATCCCCAAGCAGAGACTGACGAGAATCACTTTCATTGAAAGGGGTTGCCAAGCTTCCAAAAAACTACGAGTTTCCTGAAATCTCAGCAAACATTTTTTCACCCAATCTTGATGATACTTGCAGGTAATGATCAGTACGGCAAGCCCACTTGGCTCACCAAATTTCGTTTTCTAGGTTAAACCGTTCCTTTGCAGTAACCGTTTTCATGTTTAGGTTTCACTCTGTTTTCTCCTATATGGATACATGTATTTGGAACTCTAAATCAAACACGGTTTGTGCTAGCTCTTTGAAACTTGGCACAATAATGTAGTTCCAAGTTCTATCGCTATGGTTTGTGTCCTATTGAAGTAGCCCCAAGCAGAGACTGACGAGAATCACTTTCATTGAAATTGGTTGCCAAGCTTCCAAAAACTACGAGATTCCTGAAATCTCAGCAAACATTTTTTCACCCAATCTTGATGAAACTTCCATTGAATGATCAGTACACCAATCCCACGTGGCTCACCAAATTTCGTTCTTCTAGGCTAAACCGTTCCTTTGCAGTAACCGTTTTCATGTTTAGGTTTCACTCTGTTTTCTCCTATATGGATACATGTTGTTGGAACTCTAAATCAAACACGGTTTGTGCTAGCTCTTTGAAACGTGGCACAATAATGTAGTTCCAGGTTGTGTCGCTATGGTTTGTGTCCTATTGAAGTAGCCCCAAGCAGAGACAGACGAGAATCACTTTCATTGAAAGGGGTTGCCAAGCTTCCAAAAAACTACGAGTTTCCTGAAATCTCAGCAAACATTTTTTCACCCAATCTTGATGATACGTCCACTGAATGATCAGTACACCAATCCCACTTGGCTCACCAAATTTCGTTCTTCTAGGTTAAACCGTTCCTTTGCAGTAACCGTTTTCATGTTTAGGTTTCACTCTGTTTTCTCCAATATGGATACATGTAGTTGGAACTCTAAATCAAACACGGTTTGTGCTAGCTCTTTGAAACTTGGCACAATAATGAAGTTCCAAGTTCTATCGCTATGGTTTGTGTGCTATTGAAGTAGCCCCAAGCAGAGACTGACGAGAATCCCTTTCATTGAAAGGGGTTGCCAAGCTTCCAAAATACTACGAGTTTCCTGAAATCTCAGCAAACATTTTTTCACAAAATCTTGATGATACTTCCATTTAATGATCAGTACACGAATCTCACTTGGCTCACTAAATTTCGTTCTTCTAGGTTATACCGTTCCTTTGCAGTAACCGTTTCATGTTTAGGTTTCACTCTGTTTTCTCCTATATGGATACATGTAGTTGGAACTCTAAATCAAACACGGTTTGTGCTAGCTCTTTGAAACTTGGCACAATAGTGTAGTTCCAAGTTCTGTCGCTATGGTTTGTGTCCCTATTGAAGTAGTCCCAAGCAGAGACTGACGAGAATCACTTCATTGAAGGGGTTGCCAAGCTTCAAAAACTACGAGTTTCCTGAAATCTCAGCAAACATTTTTTCACCCAATCTTGATGATACTTGCAGGTAATGATCAGTACCGGCAAGCCCACTTGGCTCACCAAATTTCGTTTCTAGGTTATACCGTCCTTTGCAGTAACCGTTTTCATGTTTAGGTTTCACTCTGTTTTCTCCTATATGGATACATGTATTTGGAACTCTAAATCAAACACGGTTTGTGCTAGCTCTTTGAAACTTGGCACAATAATGTAGTTCCAAGTTCTATCGCTATGGTTTGTTTCCTATTGAAGTAGCCCCAAGCAGAGACTGACGAAAATCACTTTAATGAAATTGGTTGGCAAGCTTCCATAAACTACGAGATTTCCTGAAATCTCAGCAAACATTTTTTCACCCAATCTTGATGATAACTTGCAGGTAATGATCAGTACAGCAAGCCCACAAGGCTCACCAAATTTCGTTCTTCTAGGTTAAACCGTCTTTGCAGTAACGTTTTCATGTTTAGGTTTCACTCTGTTTTCTCCTATATGGATACATGTAGTTGGAACTCTAAATCAAACACGGTTTTGTGCTAGCTCTTTGAAACTTGGCACAATAATGTAGTTCCAAGTTCTGTCGCTATGGTTGTGTCCTATTGAAGTAGCCCCAAGCAGAGACTGACGAGAATCACTTTCATTGAAATTGGTTGCCAAGCTTCCAAAAACTACGAGATTCCTGAAATCTCAGCAAACATTTTTTCACCCAATCTTGATGAAACTTCCATTGAATGATCAGTACACCAATCCCACTTGGCTCACCAAATTTTGTTCTTCTAGGCTAAACCGTTCCTTTGCAGTAACCGTTTTCATGTTTAGGTTTCACTCTGTTTTCTCCTATATGGATACATGTTGTTGGAACTCTAAATCAAACACGGTTTTGTGCTAGCTCTTTGAAACGTGGCACAATAATGTAGTTCCAGGTTGTGTCGCTATGGTTTGTGTCCTATTGAAGTAGCCCCAAGCAGAGGACAGACGAGAATCACTTTCATTGAAAGGGGTTGCCAAGCTTCCAAAAAACTACGAGTTTCCTGAAATCTCAGCAAACATTTTTTCACCCAATCTTGATGATACGTCCATTGATGATCAGTACACAATCCCACTTGGCTCACCAAATTTCGTTCTTCTAGGTTAAACCATTCCTTTGCAGTAACCAGTTTTCATGTTTAGGTTTCACTCTGTTTTCTCCAATATGGATACATGTAGTTGGAACTCTAAATCAAACACGGTTTGTGCTAGCTCTTTGAAACTTGGCACAATAATGAAGTTCCAAGTTCTATCGCTATGGTTTTTGTGCTATTGAAGTAGCCCCAAGCAGAGACTGACGGAATCCCTTTCATGAAAGGGGTTGCCAAGCTTCCAAAATACTACGAGTTTCCTGAAATCTCAACCAAACATTTTTTCACAAAATCTTGATGATACTTCCATTTAATGATCAGTACACGAATCTCACTTGGCTCACTAAATTTCGTTCTTCTAGGTTATACCGTTCCGTTGCAGTAACCGTTTTCATGTTTAGGTTTCACTCTGTTTTCTCCTATATGGATACATGTAGTTGGAACTCTAAATCAAACACGGTTTGTGCTAGCTCTTTGAAACTTGGCACAATAGTGTAGTTCCAAGTACTGTCGCTAGGGTTTGTGTCCTATTGAAGTATCCCAGCAGAGACTGACGAGAATCACTTCATTGAAAAGGGGTTGCCAAGCTTCCAAAAAACTACGAGTTTCCTGAAATCTCAGCAAAACATTTTTTCCACCAATCTTGATGATACTTGCAGGTAATGATCAGTACGGCAAGCCCACTTGGCTCACCAAATTTCGTTTCTAGGTTAAACCGTTCCTTTGCAGTAACCGTTTTCATGTTTAGGTTTCACTCTGTTTTCTCCTATATGGATACATGTATTTGGAACTCTAAATCAAACACGGTTTGTGCTAGCTCTTTGAAACTTGGCACAATAATGTAGTTCCAAGTTCTATCGCTATGGTTTGTGTCCTATTGAAGTAGCCCCAAGCAGAGACTGACGAGAATCACTTCATTGAAATTGGTTGCCAAGCTTCCAAAACTACGAGATTCCTGAAATCTCAGCAAACATTTTTTCACCCAATCTTGATGAAACTTCCATGAATGATCAGTACACCAATCCACGTGGCTCACCAAATTTCGTTCTTCTAGCTAAACCGTTCCTTTGCAGTAACCGTTTTCATGTTTAGGTTTCACTCTGTTTTCTCCTATATGGATACATGTTGTTGGAACTCTAAATCAAACACGGTTTGTGCTAGCTCTTTGAAACGTGGCACAATAATGTAGTTCCAGGTTGTGTCGCTATGGTTTGTGTCCTATTGAAGTAGCCCCAAGCAGAGACAGACGAGAATCACTTTCATTGAAAGGGGTTGCCAAGCTTCCAAAAAACTACGAGTTTCCTGAAATCTCAGCAAACATTTTTTCACCCAATCTTGATGATACGTCCACTGAATGATCAGTACACCAATCCCACTTGGCTCACAAATTTCGTTCTTCTAGGTTAAACCGTTCCTTTGCAGTAACCGTTTTCATGTTTAGGTTTCACTCTGTTTTCTCCAATATGGATACATGTAGTTGGAACTCTAAATCAAACACGGTTTGTGCTAGCTCTTTGAAACTTGGCACAATAATGAAGTTCCAAGTTCTATCGCTATGGTTTGTGTGCTAATTGAAGTAGCCCCAAGCAGAGACTGACGAGAATCCCTTTCATTGAAAGGGTTGCCAAGCTTCAAAAACTACGAGTTTCCTGAAATCTCAGCAAACATTTTTTCACCCAGTCTTGATGATACTTCCATTTAATGATCAGTACACCAATCCCAGTTGGCACACCAAATTTCGTTCTTCTAGGTTAAACCGTTCCGTTCAGTAACCGTTTTCATGTTGAGGTTTCACTCTGTTTTCTCCTATATGGATACATGTAGTTGGAACTCTAAATCAAACACGGTTTGTGCTAGCTCTTTGAAACGTGGCACAATATGTAGTTCCAAGTTCTGTCGCTATGGTTTGTGGTCCTATTGAAGTAGCCCCAAGCAGAGACTGACGAGAATCACTTTCATTGAAAGGGTTGCCAAGCTTCCCAAAAAACTACGAGTTTCCTGAAATCTCAGCATAATTTTTTTCACCAATCTTGATGATACTTGCAGGTAATGATCAGTACCACCAATCCCACTTGGCTCACCAAATTTCCTTCTTCTAGGTTTAACCGTTTCCTTTGCAGTAACCGTTTTCATGTTTATGTTTCACTCTGTTTTCTCCTATATGGATACATGTAGTTGGAACTCTAAATCAAATACGGTTTGTGCTAGCTCTTTGAAACTTGGCACAATAATGAGTACCAAGTTCTATAGCTATGGTTTGTGTCCTATTGAAGTAGGCCCAAGCAGAGACAGACGAGAATCACTTTCATTGAAAGGGGTTGCCAAGCTTCCCAAAAAACTACGAGTTTCCTGAAATCTCAGCAAAATATTTTTTCACCCAATCTTGATGATACTTCCATTTAATGATCAGTACGGCAAAGCCACTTGGCTCACCAAATTTCGTTTTCTAGGTTAAACCGTTCCTTTGCAGTAACCTTTTCATGTTAGGTTTCACTCTGTTTTCTCCTATATGGATACATGTATTTGGAACTCTAAATCAAACACGGTTTGTGCTAGCTCTTTGAAAACTTGGCACAATAATGTAGTTCCAAGTTCTATCGCTATGGTTTGTGTGCTATTGAAGTAGCCCCAAGCAGAGACTGACTAGAATCACTTTCATTGAAAGAGGTTGCCAAGCTTCCAAAAAACTACGAGTTTCCTGAAATCTCAGCAAACCTTTTTCACCCAATCTTGATGATACTTGCAGGTAATGATCAGAACAGCAAGCCCACTTGGCTCAACAAATTTCGTTCTTCTAGGTTAAACCGTTCCTTTGCAGTAACCGTTTTCATGTTTAGGTTTCACTCTGTTTTCTCCTATATGGATACATGTAGTTGGAACTCTAAATCAAACACTGTTTGTGCTAGCTCTTTGAAACTTGGCACAATAATGTAGTTCCAAGTTCTGTCGCTATGGTTTGTGTCCTATTGAAGTAGCCCCAAGCAGAGACTGACGAGAATCACTTTCATTGAATTGGTTGCCAAGCTTCCAAAAACTACGAGATTCCTGAAATCTCAGCAAACATTTTTCACCCAATCTTGATGAAACTTCCATTGAATGATCAGTACACCAATCCCACTTGGCTCACCAAATTTCGTTCTTCTAGGCTAACCGTTCCTTTGCAGTAACCGTTTTCATGTTTAGGTTTCACTCTGTTTTCTCCTATATGGATACATGTTGTTGGAACTCTAAATCAAACACGGTTTGTGCTAGCTCTTTGAAACGTGGCACACTAATGTAGTTAAAGGTTGGTCGCTATGTTTGTGTCCTATTGAAGTAGCCCCAAGCAGAGACAGACGAGAATCACTTTCATTGAAAGGGGTTGCCAAGCTTCCAAAAACTACGAGTTTTCTGAAATCTCAGCAAAACATTTTTTCACCCAGTCTTGATGATACTTCCATTTAATGATCAGTACACCAATCCCAGTTGGCACACAAATTTCGTTCTTCTAGGTTAAACCGTCCGTTTCAGTAACCGTTTTCATGTTGAGGTTTCACTCTGTTTTCTCCTATATGGATACATGTAGTTGGAACTCTAAATCAAACACGGTTTGTGCTAGCTCTTTGAAACGTGGCACAATAATGTAGTTCCAAGTTCTGTCGCTATGGTTTGTGTCCTATTGAAGTAGCCCCAAGCAGAGACTGACGAGAATCACTTTCATTGAAAGGGTTGCCAAGCTTCCAAAAAACTACGAGTTTCCTGAAATCTCAGCATAATTTTTTTCACCCAATCTTGATGATACTTGCAGGTAATGATCAGTACACCAATCCCACTTGGCTCACCAAATTTCCTTCTTCTAGGTTTAACCGTTCCTTTGCAGTAACCGTTTTCATGTTTATGTTTCACTCTGTTTTCTCCTATATGGATACATGTAGTTGGAACTCTAAATCAAATACGGTTTGTGCTAGCTCTTTGAAACTTGGCACAATAATGTAGTACCAAGTTCTATAGCTATGGTTTGTGTCCTATTGAAGTAGGCCCAAGCAGAGACAGACGAGAATCACTTTCATTGAAAGGGTTGCCAAGCTTCCAAAAACTACGAGTTTCCTGAAATCTCAGCAAACATTTTTTCACCCAATCCTTGATGATACTTCCATTTAATGATCAGTACGGCAAGCCACTTGGCTCACCAAATTTCGTTTTCTAGGTTAAACCGTTCCTTTGCAGTAACCGTTTTCATGTTTAGGTTTCACTCTGTTTTCTCCTATATGGATACATGCAGTTGGAACTCTAAATCAAACACGGTTTGTTCTAGCTCTTTGAAACTTGCCAAAAAAATGTAGTTCCAAGTTTCTGTCGCTATGGTTTGTGTCCTATTGAAGTAGCCCCAAGCAGAGACTGATGAGAATCACTTTCATTGAAAGGCTTTGCCAAGCTTCCAAAAAACTACGAGTTTCCTGAAATCTCAGCAAACATTTTTTCACCCATTCTTGATGATACTTCCATTAATGATCAGTACACCAATCCCAGTTGGCACACCAAATTTCGTTCTTCTAGGTTAAACCGTTCCGTTGCAGTAACCGTTTTCATGTTGAGGTTTCACTCTGTTTTCTCCTATATGGATACATGTAGTTGGAACTCTAAATCAAACACGGTTTGTGCTAGCTCTTTGGAAACGTGGCACAATAATGTAGTTCCAAGTTCTGTCGCTACGGTTTGTGTCCTATTGAAGTAGCCCAAGCAGAGACTGACGAGAATCACTTTCATTGAAAGGGGTTGCCAAGCTTCAAAAAAACTACGAGTTTCCTGAAATCTCAGCAAACATTTTTTCACCCAATCTTGATGATACATCCACTGAATGATCAGTACACCAATCCCACTTGGCTCACAAAATTTCGTTCTTCTAGGTTAAACCGTTCTTTGCAGTAACCGTTTTCATGTTTAGGTTTCACTCTGTTTTCTCCAATATGGATACATGTAGTTGGAACTCTAAATCAACACGGTTTGTGCTAGCTCTTTGAAACTTGGCACAATAATGAAGTTCCAAGTTCTATCGCTATGGTTGTGTGCTATTGAAGTAGCCCCAAGCAGAGAACTGACGAGAATCCCTTTCATTGAAAGGGGTTGCCAAGCTTCCAAAATACTACGAGTTTCCTGAAATCTCAGCAAACATTTTTTCACAAAATCTTGATGATACTTCCATTTAATGATCAGTACACGAATCTCACTTGGCTCACTAAATTTCGTTCTTCTAGGTTATACCGTTCCTTTGCAGTAACCTTTTCATGTTTTGGTTTCACTCTGTTTTCTCCTATATGGATACATGTAGTTGGAACTCTAAATCAAACACGGTTTGTGCTAGCTCTTTGAAACTTGGCACAATAGTGTTAGTTCCAAGTTCTGTCGCTATGGTTTGTGTCCTATTGAAGTAGCCCCAAGCAGAGACTGACGAGAATCACTTTCATTGAAACTGGTTGGCAAGCTTCCATAAACTACGAGTTTCCTGAAATCTCAGCAAACATTTTTTCACCCAATCTTGATGATACTTGCAGGTAATGATCAGTACACCAATCCCACTTGGCTCACCAAATTTCGTTCTTCTAGGTTAAACTGTTCCTTTGCAGTAACCGTTTTCATGTTTAGGTTTCACTCTGTTTTCTCCTATATGGATACATGCAGTTGGAACTCTAAATCAAACACGGTTTGTTCTAGCTCTTTGAAACTTGCCACAATAATGTAGTTCCAAGTTCTGTCGCTATGGTTTGTGTCCTATTGAAGTAGCCCCAAGCAGGAGACTGATGAGAATCACTTTCATTGAAAGCTTTGCCAAGCTTCCAAAAAACTACGAGTTCCTGAAATCTCAGCAAACATTTTTCACCCATTCTTGATGATACTTCATTTAATGATCAGTACACCAATCCCAGTTGGCACACCAAATTTCGTTCTTCTAGGTTAAACCGTTCCGTTGCAGTAACCGTTTTCATGTTGAGGTTTCACTCTGTTTTCTCCTATATGGATACATGTAGTTGGAACTCTAAACAAACACGGTTTGTGCTAGCTCTTTGAAACGTGGCACAATAATGTAGTTCCAAGTTCTGTCGCTACGGTTTGTGTCCTATTGAAGTAGCCCCAAGCAGAGACTGACGAGAATCACTTTCATTGAAAGGGGTTGCCAAGCTTCCAAAAAAACTACGAGTTTCCTGAAATCTCAGCATAATTTTTTTCACCCAATCTTGATGATACTTGCAGGTAATGATCAGTACACCAATCCCACTTGGCTCACCAAATTTCCTTCTTCTAGGTTTAACCGTTCCTTTGCAGTAACCGTTTTCATGTTTATGTTTCACTCTGTTTTCTCCTATATGGATACATGTAGTTGGAACTCTAAATCAAATACGGTTTGAGCTAGCTCTTTGAAACTTGGCACAATAATGTAGTTCCAAGTTCTATAGCTATGGTTTGTGTCCTATTGAAGGTAGGCCCAAGCAGAGACAGACGAGAATCACTTTCATTGAAAAGGGGTTGCCAAGCTTCCAAAAAACTACGAGTTTCCTGAAATCTCAGCAAACATTTTTTCACCCAATCTTGATGATACTTCCATTTAATGATCAGTACACCAATCCCACTTGGCTCACCAAATTTCGTTCTTCTAGGCTAAACAGTTCCTTTGCAGTAACGTTTTCATGTTTAGGTTTCACTCTGTTTTCTCCTATATGGATACATGTAGTTGGAAATCTAAAACAAACACGGTTGTGCTAGCTCTTTGAAACTTGGCACAATAACCGTAGTTCCAAGTTCTGTCGCTATGGTTTGTGTCCTATTGAAGTAGCCCCAAGCAGAGACTGACGAAAATCACTTTCATTGAAATTGGTTGGCAAGCTTCCATAAACTACGAGATTCCTGAAATCTCAGCAAACATTTTTTCACCCAATCTTGATGATACTTGCAGGTAATGATCAGTACAGCAAGCCCACAGGCTCACCAAATTTCGTTCTTCTAGGTTAAACCGTTCCTTTGCAGTAACCGTTTTCATGTTTAGGTTTCACTCTGTTTTCTCCTATATGGATACATGTAGTTGGAACTCTAAATCAAACACGGTTTTTGCTAGCTCTTTGAAACTTGGCACAATAATGTAGTTCCAAGTTCTGTCGCTATGGTTTGTGTCCTATTGAAGTAGCCCCCAAGCAGAGACTGACGAGAATCACTTTCATTGAAATTGGTTGCCAAGCTTCCAAAAACTACGAGATTCCTGAAATCTCAGCAAACATTTTTTCACCCAATCTTGATGATACTTCCATTTAATGATCAGGACACCAAGCCCACTTGGCTCACCAAATTTCGTTCTTCTAGGCTAAACCGTTTCCTTTGCAGTAACCGTTTTCATGTTTAGGTTTCACTCTGTTTTTCTCCTATATGGATACATGTTGTTGGAACTCTAAATCAAACACGGTTTGTGCTAGCTCTTTGAAACGTGGCACAAATAATGTGTTCAGGTTGTGTCGCTATGGTTTGTGTCCTATTGAAGTAGCCCCAAGCAGAGACAGACGAGAATCACTTTCATTGAAAGGGGTTGCCAAGCTTCCAAAAAAACTACGAGTTTCTGAAATCTCAGCAAACATTTTTTCACCCAATCTTGATGATACGTCCACTGAATGATCAGTACACCAATCCCACTTGGCTCACCAAATTTCGTTCTTCTAGGTTAAACCGTTCCCTTTGCAGTAACCGTTTTCATGTTTAGGTTTCACTCTGTTTTCTCCAATATGGATACATGTAGTTGGAACTCTAAATCAAACACGGTTTGTGCTAGCTCTTTGAAACTTGGCACAATAAATGAAGTCCAAGTTCTATCGCTATGGTTTGTGTGCTATTGAAGTAGCCCCAAGCAGAGACTGACGAGAATCCCTCTCATTGAAAGGGGTTGCCAAGCTTCCAAAATACTACGAGTTTCCTGAAATCTCAGCAAACATTTTTTCACAAAATCTGATGATACTTCCATTTAATGATCAGTAACACGAATCTCACTTGGCTCACTAAATTCGTTCTTCTAGGTTATACCGTTCCTTTGCAGTAACCGTTTTCATGTTTAGGTTTCACTCTGTTTTCTCCTATATGGATACATGTAGTTGGAACTCTAAATCAAACACGGTTTGTGCTAGCTCTTTGAAACTTGGCACAATAGTGTAGTTCCAAGTTCTGTCGCTATGGTTTGTGTCCTATTGAAGTAGTCCCAAGCATAGACTGACGAGAATCACTTTCATTGAAAGGGGTTGCCAAGCTTCCAAAAAACTACGAGTTTCCTGAAATCTCAGCAAACATTTTTTCACCCAATCTTGATGATACTTGCAGGTAATGATCAGTACGGCAAGCCCACTTGGCTCACCAAATTTCGTTTTCTAGGTTAAACCGTTCCTTTGCAGTAACCGTTTTTCATGTTTAGGTTTCACTCTGTTTTCTCCTATATGGATACATGTATTTGGAACTCTAAATCAAACACGGTTTGTGCTAGCTCTTTGAAACTTGGCACAATAATGTAGTTCCAAGTTCTATCGCTATGGTTTTGTCTATTGAAGTAGCCCCAAGCAGAGACTGACTAGAATCACTTTCATGAAAGAGGTTGCCAAAGCTTCCAAAAAACTACGAGTTTCCTGAAATCTCAGCAACCTTTTTTCACCCAATCTTGATGATACTTGCAGGTAATGATCAGAACAGCAAGCCCACTTGGCTCAACAAATTTCGTTCTTCTAGGTAAACCGTTCCTTTGCAGTAACCGTTTTCATGTTTAGGTTTCACTCTGTTTTCTCCTATATGGATACATGTAGTTGGAACTCTAAATCAACACGGTTTGTTCTAGCTCTTTGAAACTTGCCACAATAATGTAGTTCCAAGTTCTGTCGCTATGGTTTGTGTCCTATTGAAGTAGCCCCAAGCAGAGACTGATGAGAATCACTTTCATTGAAAGGCGTTGCCAAGCTTCCAAAAAACTACGAGTTTCCTGAAATCTCAGCAAACATTTTTTCTCCCAGTCTTGATGATACTTCCATTTAATGATCAGTACACCAATCCCAGTTGGCACACCAAATTTCGTTCTTCTAGGTTAAACCGTTCCGTTGCAGTAACCGTTTTCATGTTGAGGTTTCACTCTGTTTTCTCGTATATGGATACATGTAGTTGGAACTCTAAATCAAACACGGTTTGTGCTAGCTCTTTGAAACGTGGCACAATAATGTAGTTCTAAGTTCTGTCGCTATGGTTTGTGTCCTATTGAAGTAGCCCCAAGCAGAGACTGACGAGAATCACTTTCATTGAAAGGGGTTGCCAAGCTTCCAAAAAACTACGAGTTTCCTGAAATCTCAGCAAAATTTTTTCACCCAATCTTGATGATACTTGCAGGTAATGATCAGTACACCAATCCCACTTGGCTCACCAAATTTCGTTCTTCTAGGCTAAACCGTTCCTTTGCAGTAACCGTTTTCATGTTTAGGTTTCACTCTGTTTTCTCCTATATGGATACATGTAGTTGGAAATCTAAAACAAACACGGTTTTGTGCTAGCTCTTTGAAACTTGGCACAATAATGTAGTTCCAAGTTCTGTCGCTATGGTTTGTGTCCTATTGAAGGTAGCCCCAAGCAGAGACTGACGAGAATCACTTCATTGAAATTCGTTGGCAAGCTTCCATAAACTACGAGATTCCTGAAATCTCAGCAAACATTTTTTCACCCAATCTTGATGATACTTGCAGGTAAATGATCAGTACAGCAAGCCCACTAGGCTCACCAAATTTCGTTCTTCTAGGTTAAACCGTTCCTTTGCAGTAACCGTTTTCATGTTTAGGTTTCACTCTGTTTTCTCCTATATGGATACATGTAGTTGGAACTCTAAATCAAACACGGTTTGTGCTAGCTCTTTGAAACTTGGCACAATAATGTAGTTCCAAGTTCTGTCGCTATGGTTTGTGTCCTATTGAAGTAGTCCCAAGCAGAGACTGACGAGAATCACTTTCATTGAAATTGGTTGCCAAGCTTCCAAAAACTAGGAGATTCCTGAAATCTCAGCAAATATTTTTTCACCCAATCTTGATGATACTTCCATTTAATAATCAGTACACCAATCCCACTTGGCTCACCAAATTTCGTTCTTCTAGGTTAAACCGTTCCTTTGCAGTAACCGTTTTCATGTTTAGGTTCAATCTGTTTTCTCCTATATGGATACATTTAGTTGGAACGCTAAATCAAACACGGTTTGTGCTAGCTCTTTGAAACTTGGCACAATAATGTAGTTCCAAGTTCTATCGCTATGGTTTGTGTCCTATTGAAGTAGCCCCAAGCAGAGACTGACGAGGATCACTTTCATTGAAGGGGTTGCCAAGCATCCAAAAACGACGAGTTTCCTGAAATCTCAGCAAACATTTTTTCACCCAATCTTTGATGAAACTTCCATTGAATGATCAGTACACCAATCCCACTTGGCTCACCAAATTTCGTTCTTCTAGGTAAACCGTTCCTTTGCAGTAACCGTTTTCATGTTTAGGTTTCACTCTGTTTTCTCCTATATGGATACATGTAGTTGGAACTCTAAATCAACACGGGTTGTGCTAGCTGTTGAAACTTGGCACAATAATGTAGTTCCAAGTTCTATCGCTATGGTTTGTTGTGCTATTGAAGTAGCCCCAAGCAGAGACAGACGAGAATCACTTTCATTGAAAGGGGTTGCCAAGCTTCCAAAAAACTACGAGTTTCCTGAAATCTAAAGCAAACATTTTTTCACCCAATCTTGATGATACTTGCAGGTAATGATCAGTACGGCAAGTCCACTTGGCTCACCAAATTTCTTTGTTCTAGGTTAAACCGTTCCTTTGCAGTAACCGTTTTCATGTTTGGGTTTCACTCTGTTTTCTCCTATATGGATACATGTAGTTGGAACTCTAAATCAAACACGGTTTGTGCTAGCTCTTTGAAACTTGGCACAATAATGTAGTTCCATGTTCTGTCGCTATGATTTGTGTCCTATTGAAGTAGCCCCAAGCAGAGACTGACGAGAATCCACTTTCATTGAAAGGGTTGCCCAAGCTTCCAAAAAACTACGAGTTTCCTGAAATCTCAGCAACATTTTTTCAACCCAATTTTGATGATAATTCCATTTAATGATCAGTACACCAATCCCACTTGGCTCACCAAATTCGTTTCTTCTAGGTTAAACTGTTCCTTTGCAGTAACCGTTTTCATGTTTAGTTTCACTCTGTTTTCTCCTATATGGATACATGTAGTTGGAACTCTAAATCAAACACGGTTTGTGCTAGCTCTTGAACTTGGCACAATAATGTAGTTCCAAGTTCTGTCGCTATGGTTTGTGTCCTATTGAAGTAGCCCCAAGCAGAGACTGACGAGAATCACTTTCATTGAAAGGGGTTGCCAAGCTTCCAAAAAACTACTAGTTTCCTGAAATCTCAGCAAACATTTTTTCACCCAATCATGATGATACTTGCAGGTAATGATCAGTACAGCAAGCCCACTTGGCTCACCCAAATTTCGTTCTTCTAGGTTAAACCATTCTTTGCAGTAACCGTTTTCATGTTTAGGTTTCACTCTGTTTTCTCCTATATGGATACATGTAGTTGGAAACTCTAAATCAAACACGGTTTGTGCTAGCTCTTTGAAACTTGGCACAATAATGTAGTTCCAAGTTCTGTCGCTATGGTTTGTGTCCTATTGAAGTAGCCCCAAGCAGAGACTGACGAGAATCACTGTCATGGGAAAGGGGTTGCCAAGCTTCCAAAAAAATACGAGTTTCCTGAAATCTCAGCAAACATTTTTTCACCCAATCTTGATGATACTTCCATTTAATGATCAGGACACCAAGCCCACTTGGCTCACCAAATTTCGTTCTTCTAGGTTAAACCGTTCCTTTGTAGTAACCGTTTTCATGTTTAGGTTTCACTCTGTTTTCTCCTATATGGATACATGTAGTTGGAAACTCTAAATCAAACACGTTTGTGCTAGCTCTTTGAAACTTGGCACAGTAATGTAGTTCCAAGTTCTGTCGCTATGGTTTGTGTCCTATTGAAGTAGCCCCAAGCAGAGACTGACGAGAATCACTTTCATTGAAATTGGTTGGCAAGCTTCCATAAACTACGAGTTTCCTGAAATCTCAGCAAACATTTTTTCACCCAATCTTGATGATACTTGCAGGTAATGATCAGTACAGCAAGCCCACTAGGCTCACCAAATTTCGTTCTTCTAGGTTAAACCGTTTCTTTGCAGTAACCGTTTTCATGTTTAGGTTTTCACTCTGTTTTCTCCAATATGGATACATGTAGTTGGAACTCTAAATCAAACACGGTTTGTGCTAGCTCTTTGAAACTTGGCACAATAATGAAGTTCCAAGTTCTATCGCTATGGTTTGTGTGCTATTGAAGTAGCCCCAAGCAGAGACTGACGAGAATCCCTTTCATTGAAAGGGGTTGCCAAGCTTCCAAAATACTACGAGTTTCCTGAAATCTCAGCAAACATTTTTTCACAAAATCTTGATGATACTTCCATTTAATGATCAGTACACGAATCTCACTTGGCTCACTAAATTTCGTTCTTCTAGGTTATACCGTTCCTTTGCAGTAACCGTTTTCATGTTTAGGTTTCACTCTGTTTTCTCCTATATGGATACATGTAGTTGGAACTCTAAATCAAACACGGTTTGTGCTAGCTGTTTGAAACTTGGCACAATCGTGTAGTTCCAAGTTCTGTCGCTATGGTTTGTGTCCTATTGAAGTATCCCCAAGCAGAGACTGACGAGAATCACTTTCATTGAAAGGGGTTGCCAAGCTTCCAAAAAACTACGAGTTTCCTGAAATCTCAGCAAACATTTTTTCACCCAATCTTGATGATACTTGCAGGTAATGATCAGTACGGCAAGCCCACTTGGCTCACCAAATTTCGTTTTCTAGGTTAAACCGTTCCTTTGCAGTAACCGTTTTCATGTTTAGGTTTCACTCTGTTTTCTCCTATATGGATACATGTATTTGGAACTCTAAATCAAACACGGTTTGTGCTAGCTCTTTGAAAACTTGGCACAATAATGTAGTTCCAAGTTCTATCGCTATGGTTTGTGTCCTATTGAAGTAGCCCCAAGCAGAGACTGACTAGAATCACTTTCATTGAAAGAGGTTGCCAAGCTTCCAAAAAAACTACGAGTTTCCTGAAATCTCAGCAAACCTTTTTTCACCCAATCTTGATGATACTTGCAGGTAATGATCAGAACAGAAAGCCCACTTGGCTCAACAAATTTCGTTCTTCTAGGTTAAACCGTTCCTTTGCAGTAACCGTTTTCATGTTTAGGTTTCACTCTGTTTTCTCCTATATGGATACATGTAGTTGGAACTCTAAATCAAACACGGTTTGTGCTAGCTCTTTGAAACTTGTAGTTCCAAGTTCTGTCGCTATGGTTTGTGTCCTATTGAAGTAGCCCCAAGCAGAGACTGACGAGAATCACTTTCATTGAAAGGGGTTGCCAAGCTTCCAAAAAACTACGAGTTTCCTGAAATCTCAGCAAACATTTTTTCACCCAATTTTGATGATAATTCCATTTAATGATCAGTACACCAATCCCACTTGGCTCACCAAATTTCGTTCTTCTAGGTTAAACTGTTCCTTTGCAGTAACCGTTTTCATGTTTAGGTTTCACTCTGTTTTCTCCTATATGGATACATGTAGTTGGAACTCTAAATCAAACACGGTTTGTGCTAGCTCTTTGAAACTTGGCACAATAATGTAGTTCCAAGTTCTGTCGCTATGGTTTGTGTCCTATTGAAGTAGCCCCAAGCAGAGACTGACGAGAATCACTTTCATTGAAATTGGTTGCCAAGCTTCCAAAAAACTACTAGTTCCTGAATCTCAGCAAACATTTTTTCACCAATCTTGATGATACTTGCAGGTAATGATCAGTACGGCAAGCCCACTTGCTCACCAAATTTCGTTCTTCTAGGTTAAACCGTTCCTTTGCAGTAACCGTTTTCATGTTTAGGTTTCACTCTGTTTTCTCCAATATGGATACATGTAGTTGGAACTCTAAATCAAACACGGTTTGTGCTAGCTCTTTGAAACTTGGCACAATAATGAAGTTCCAAGTTCTATCGCTATGGTTTGTGTGCTATTGAAGTAGCCCCAAACAGAGACTGACGAGAATCCCTTTCATTGAAAGGGGTTGCCAAGCTTCCAAAATACTACGAGTTTCCTGAAATCTCAGCAAACATTTTTTCACAAAATCTTGATGATACTTCCATTTAATGATCAGTACACGAATCTCACTTGGCTCACTAAATTTCGTTCTTCTAGGTTATACCGTTCTTTGCAGTAACCGTTTTCATGTTTAGGTTTCACTCTGTTTTCTCCTATATGGATACATGTAGTTGGAACTCTAAATCAAACACGGTTTGTGCTAGCTGTTTGAAACTTGGCACAATCGTGTAGTTCCAAGTTCTGTCGCTATGGTTTGTGTCCTATTGAAGTATCCCCAAGCAGAGACTGACGAGAATCACTTTCATTGAAAGGGGTTGCCAAGCTTCCAAAAAACTACGAGTTCCTGAAATCTCAGCAAACATTTTTCACCCAATCTTGATGATACTTGCAGGTAATGATCAGTATGGCAAGCCCACTTGGCTCACCAAATTTCGTTTTCTAGGTTTAAACCGTTCCTTTGCAGTAACCGTTTTCATGTTTAGGTTTCACTCTGTTTTCTCCTATATGGATACATGTATTTGGAACTCTAAATCAAACACGGTTTGTGCTAGCTCTTTGAAACTTGGCACAATAATGTAGTTCCAAGTTCTATCGCTATGGTTTGTGTCCTATTGAAGTAGCCCCAAGCAGAGACTGACTAGAATCACTTTCATTGAAAGAGGTTGCCAAGCTTCCAAAAACTACGAGTTTCCTGAAATCTCAGCAACCTTTTTTCACCCAATCTTGATGATACTTGCAGGTAATGATCAGAACAGCAAGCCCACTTGGCTCAACAAATTTCGTTCTTCTAGGTTAAACCGTTCCTTTGCAGTAACCGTTTTCATGTTTAGGTTTCACTCTGTTTTCTCCTATATGGATACATGTAGTTGGAACTCTAAATCAAACACGGTTTGTGCTAGCTCTTTGAAACTTGGCACAATAATGTAGTTCCAAGTTCTATCGCTATGGTTTGTGTGCTATTGAAGTAGCCCCAAGCAGAGACAGACGAGAATCACTTTCATTGAAAGGGGTTGCCAAGCTTCCAAAAAACTACGAGTTTCCTGAAATCTCAGCAAACATTTTTTCACCCAATCTTGATGATACTTGCAGGTAATGATCAGTACGGCAAGTCCACTTGGCTCACCAAATTTCGTTCTTCTAGGTTAAACCGTTCTTTGCAGTAACCGTTTTCATGTTTGGGTTTCACTCTGTTTTCTCCTATATGGATACATGTAGTTGGAACTCTAAATCAAACACGGTTTGTGCTAGCTCTTTGAAACTTGGCACAATAATGTAGTTCCAAGTTCTGTCGCTATGGTTTGTGTCCTATTGAAGTAGCCCAAGCAGAGACTGAGGAGAATCACTTTCATTGAAAGGGGTTGCCAAGCTTCCAAAAACTACGAGTTTCCTGAAATCTCAGCAACATTTTTTCACCCAATTTTGATGATAATTCCATTTAATGATCAGTACACCAATCCACTTGGCTCACCAAATTTCGTTCTTCTAGGTTAAACTGTTCCTTTGCAGTAACCGTTTTCATGTTTAGGTTTCAATCTGTTTTCTCCTATATGGATACATTTAGTTGGAACGCTAAATCAAACACGGTTTTGTGCTAGCTCTTTGAAACTTGGCACAATAATGTAGTTCCAATTCTATCACTATGGTTTGTGTCCTATTGAAGTAGCCCCAAGCAGAGACTGCGAGAATCACTTTCATTGAAACTGGTTGGCAAGCTTCCATAAACTACGAGTTTCCTGAAATCTCAGCAAACATTTTTTCACCCAATCTTGATGATACTTGCAGGTAATGATCAGTGCAGCAAGCCCACTTGGCTCACCAAATTTCGTTCTTCTAGGTTAAACCGTTCCTTTGCAGTAACCGTTTTCATGTTTAGGTTTCACTCTGTTTTCTCCAATATGGATACATGTAGTTGGAACTCTAAATCAAACACGGTTTGTGCTAGCTCTTTGAAACTTGCACAATAATGTAGTTCCAAGTTCTGTCGCTATGGTTTGTGTGCTATTGAAGTAGCCCCAAGCAGAGACAGACGAGAATCACTTTCATTGAAAGGGGTTGCCAAGCTTCCAAAAAACTACGAGTTTCCTGAAATCTCAGCAAACATTTTTCACCCAATCTTGATGATACTTGCAGGTAATGATCAGTACGGCAAGTCCACTTGGCTCACCAAATTTCGTTCTTCTAGGTTAAACCGTTCCTTTGCAGTAACCGTTTTCATGTTTGGGTTTCACTCTGTTTTCTCCTATATGGATACATGTAGTTGGAACTCTAAAATCAAACACGGTTTGTGCTAGCTCTTTGAAACTTGGCACAATAATGTAGTTCCAAGTTCTGTCGCTATGGTTTGTGTCCTATTGAAGTAGCCCCAAGCAGAGACTGACGAGAATCACTTTCATTGAAAGGGGTTGCCAAGCTTCCAAAAAACTACGAGTTTCCTGAAATCTCAGCAAACATTTTTTCACCCAATTTTGATGATAATTCCATTTAATGATCAGTACACCAATCCCACTTGGCTCACCAAATTTCGTTCTTCTAGGTTAAACTGTTCCTTTGCAGTAACCGTTTTCATGTTTAGGTTTCACTCTGTTTTCTCCTATATGGATACATGTAGTTGGAACTCTAAATCAAACACGGTTTGTGCTAGCTCTTTGAAACTTGGCACAATAATGTAGTTCCAAGTTCTGTCGCTATGGTTTGTGTCCTATTGAAGTAGCCCCAAGCAGAGACTGACGAGAATCACTTTCATTGAAAGGGGTTGCCAAGCTTCCAAAAAACTACTAGTTTCCTGAAATCTCAGCAAACATTTTTTCACCCAATCTTGATGATACTTGCAGGTAATGATCAGTACAGCAAGCCCACTTGGCTCACCAAATTTCGTTCTTCTAGGTTAAACCGTTCCTTTGCAGTAACCGTTTTCATGTTTAGGTTTCACTCTGTTTTCTCCTATATGGATACATGTATTTGGAACTCTAAATCAAACACGGTTTGTGCTAGCTCTTTGAAACTTGGCACAATAATGTAGTTCCAAGTTCTGTCGCTATGGTGTGTGTCCTATTGAAGTAGCCCCAAGCAGAGACTGACGAGAATCACTGTCATGGAAAGGGGTTGCCAAGCTTCCAAAAAAATACGAGTTTCCTGAAATCTCAGCAAACATTTTTTCACCCAATCTTGATGATACTTCCATTTAATGATCAGGACACCAAGCCCACTTGGCTCACCAAATTTTCGTTCTTCTAGGTTAAACCGTTCCTTTGTAGTAACCGTTTTCATGTTTAGGTTTCACTCTGTTTTCTCCTATATGGATACATGTAGTTGGAACTCTAAATCAAACACGGTTTGTGCTAGCTCTTTGAAACTTGGCACAATAATTTAGTTCCAGGTTGTGTCGCTATGGTTTGTGTCCTATTGAAGTAGCCCCAAGCAGAGACTGACGAGAATCACTTTCATTGAAAGGGGTTGCCAAGCTTCCAAAAAACTACTAGTTTCCTGAAATCTCAGCAAACATTTTTTCACCCAATCTTGATGATACTTGCAGGTAATGATCAGTACAGCAAGCCCACTTGGCTCACCAAATTTCGTTCTTCTAGGTTAAACTGTTCCTTTGCAGTAACCGTTTTCATGTTTAGGTTTCACTCTGTTTTCTCCTATATGGATACATGTAGTTGGAACTCTAAATCAAACACGGTTTGTGCTAGCTCTTTGAAACTTGGCACAATAATGTAGTTCCAAGTTCTGTCGCTTTGGTTTGTGTCCTATTGAAGTAGCCCCAAGCAGAGACTGACGAGAATCACTTTCATTGAAAGGGGTTGCCAAGCTTCCAAAAAACTACTAGTTTCCTGAAATCTCAGCAAACATTTTTTCACCCAATCTTGATGATACTTGCAGGTAATGATCAGTACAGCAAGCCCACTTGGCTCACCAAATTTCGTTTCTTCTAGTTAAACCGTTCCTTTGCAGTAACCGTTTTCATGTTTAGGTTTCACTCTGTTTTCTCCTATATGGATACATGTATTTGGAACTCTAAATCAAACACGGTTTGTGCTAGCTCTTTGAAACTTGGCACAATAATGTAGTTCCAAGTTCTGTCGCTATGGTTTGTGTCCTATTGAAGTAGCCCCAAGCAGAGACTGGACGAGAATCACTGTCATGGAAAGGGGGTGCCAAGCTTCCAAAAAAATACGAGTTTCCTGAAATCTCAGCAAACATTTTTCACCCAATCTTGATGATACTTCCATTTAATGATCAGGACACCAAGCCCACTTGGCTCACCAAATTTCGTTCTTCTAGGTTAAACCGTTCCTTTGTAGTAACCGTTTTCATGTTTAGGTTTCACTCTGTTTTCTCCTATATGGATACATGTAGTTGAACTCTAATCAAACACGGTTTGTGCTAGCTCTTTGAAACTTGGCACAGTAATGTAGTTCCAAGTTCGTGTCGCTATGGTTTGTGTCCTATTGAAGTAGCCCCAAGCAGAGACTGACGAGAATCACTTTCATTGAAATTGGTTGGCAAGCTTCCATAAACTACGAGTTTCCTGAAATCTCAGCAAACATTTTTTCACCCAATCTTGATGATACTTGCAGGTAATGATCAGTACAGCAAGCCCACTTGGCTCACCAAATTTCGTTCTTCTAGGTTAAACCGTTCCTTTGCAGTAACCGTTTTCATGTTTAGGTTTCACTCTGGTTTTCTCAATATGGATACATGTAGTTGGAACTCTAAATCAACACGGTTTGTGCTAGCTCTTTGAAACTTGGCACAATAATGAAGTTCCAAGTTCTATCGCTATGGTTTGTGTGCTTTTGAAGTAGCCCCAAGCAGAGACTGACGAGAATCCCTTTCATTGAAAGGGTTGCCAAGCTTCCAAAATACTACGAGTTTCCTGAAATCTCAGCAAACATTTTTTCACAAATCTTGATGATACTTCCATTTAATGATCAGTACACGAATCTCACTTGGCTCACTAAATTTCGTTCTTCTAGGTTATACCGTTTCCTTTG
>NW_027552712.1:0-62160 GCF_045843805.1 Urocitellus parryii | reverse complement strand
CCCACTGTCTCCCACTGTCTCCCCACTGTCTCCCACTGTCTCCCACTGTCTCCCCGCTGTCTCCCCGTTGTCGCCCCGCTGTCTCCCCCCTGTGTCCCACTGTCTCCCACTGTCTCCCACTGTCTCCCCCTGTCTCCCACTGTCTCCCGCTGTCTCCCCCTGTCTCCCGCTGTCTCCCCCTGTCTCCACCTGTCTCCCAGTCTCCACCTGTCTCCCCCTGTCTCCCCCTGTCTCCCCCTGTCTCCACCTGTCTCCCACTGTCTCCCCCTGTCTCCCACTGTCTCCCCCTTGTCTCCCCCTGTCTCCCCCTGTCTCCCACTGTATCCCACTGTCTCCCCACTGTCTCCCACTGTCTCCCCACTGTCTCCCACTGTCTCCCACTGTCTCCCCCTGTCTCCCGCTGTCTCCCGCTGTCTCCCGCTGTCTCCCCCTGTCTCCCGCTGTCTCCCCCTGTCTCCCCCTGTCTCCCACTGTCTCCCCCTGTCTCCCCCTGTCTCCCCCTGTCTCCCCCTGTCTCCCACTGTCTCCCCTGTCTCCCACTGTCTCCCCCTTGTCTCCCGCTGTCTTCCGCTGTCTCCCCCTGTCTCCCCCTGTCTCCCACTGTTTCCCACTGTCTCCCCCTGTCTCCCGCTGTCTCCTCCTGTCTCCCCCTGTCTCCCCCTGTCTCCCCCTGTCTCCCCCTATCTCCCCCTGTCTCCCACTGTCTCCCACTGTCTCCCCCTGTCTCCCACTGTCTCCCACTGTCTCCCCCTTGTCTCCCACTGTCTCCCCCTGTCTCCCACTGTCTACCACTGTCTCCCCACTGTCTCCCACTGTCTCCCCACTGTCTCCCACTGTCTCCCGCTGTCTCCGGCTGTCTCCCCCTGTCTCCCGCTGTCTCCCCCTGTCTCCCCCTGTCTCCCACTAATCCCACTGTTTCCCACTGTCTCCCCCTGTCTCCTGCTGTCTCCCGCTGTCTCCCCCTGTCTCCCCCTGTCTCCCGCTGTCTCTCGCTCTCTCTCGCTGTCTCGCGCTGTCTCCCGCTGTCTCCCCCTGTCTCCGCCTGTCTCCCACTGATCCCACTGTTTCACACTGTCTCCCCCTGTCTCCTGCTGTCTCCCGCTGTCTCCCGTCTTCCACTGTCTCCCTCTGTCTCCCCACTGTCTCCCACTGTCTCCCCACAGTCTCCCCCTGTCTGCCGTTGTCTCTCGCTCTATCTCGCTGTCTCCCGCTGTCTCCCCCTGTCTCCCGCTGTCTCCCGCTGTCTCCCGCTGTCTCCCCGCTGTCTCCCCACTGTCTCCCGCTGTCTTCCCGCTGTCTCCCCGCTGTTTCCCCGCTGTCTACCCTCTGTCTCCCGCTGTTTCCCGCTGTCTCCCCGCTGTCTCCCCGCTGTCTCCCCCTGTCTCCCGCTGTCTCCCGCTGTCTCCCGCTGTCTCCCCCTGTCCACCGCTGGCTCCCGCTGTCTCCCCTCTGTCGCCCGCTGTCTCCCGCTGTATCCCCGCTGTCTCCCACTGTCTCCCCCTGTCTCCCGCTGTCTCCCGCTGTCTCCCGCTGTCTCCCACTGTCTCCCCCTGTCCCCCACTGTCTCCCACTGTCTCCCCCTGTCTCCCCCTGTCTCCCCCTGTCTCCCCTGTCTCCCACTGTCTCCTTCTGTCTCCAACTCTCTCCCCGCTGTCTCCCCGCTCCCTCCTCCTGTCTCCCATATCTCCCACTGTCTCCCACTGTCTCCCCCTGTCTCCCACTGTCCCCACTCTCTCCCCGCTGTCTCCCACTGTCTCCCCCTGTCTCCCACTGTCTCCCCCTTTCTCCCACTATCTCCCACTGTCTCCCACTGTCTCCCTTTTTTCCCACTGTCTCCCACTGTCTCCCCACTGTCTCCCCACTGTCTCCCACTGTCTCCCCACTGTCTCCCACTGTCTCCCACTGTCTCCCACTGTCTCCCCGCTGTCTCCCCGTTGTCGCCCCGCTGTCTCCCCCCTGTGTACCACTGTCTCCCACTGTCTCCCACTGTCTCCCCCTGTCTCCCACTATCTCCCGCTGTCTCCCCCTGTCTCCCACTGTCTCCCGCTGTCTCCCCCTGTCTCCCACTGTCTCCCGCTGTCTCCCCCTGTCTCCCACTGTCTCCCCCTGTCTCCCACTGTCTCCCCCTTGTCTCCCACTGTCTCCCCCTGTCTCCCACTGTCTACCACTGTCTCCCCACTGTCTCCCCTGTCTCCCCACTGTCTCCCCACTGTCTCCCACTGTCTCCCGCTGTCTCCCGCTGTCTCCCCCTGTCTTCCCCTGTCTCCCACTGATCCCACTGTTTCCCACTGTCTCCCCCTGTCTCCTGCTGTCTCCCGCTGTCTCCCCCTGTCTCCCACTGTCTCCCCCTGTCTCCCGCTGTCTCTCGCTCTCTCTCGCTGTCTCGCGCTGTCTCCCCCTGTCTCCGCCTGTCTCCCACTGATCCCACTGTTTCACACTGTCTCCCCCTGTCTCCTGCTGTCTCCCGCTGTCTCCCGTCTTCCACTGTCTCCTCTGTCTCCCCACTGTCTCCCACTGTCTCCCCACAGTCTCCCCCCGTCTGCCGTTTTCTCTCGCTGTCTCCCGCTGTCTCCCGCTGTCTCCCCCTGTCTCCCACTGTCTCCCACTGTCTCCCCCTGTCTCCCACTGTCTCCCCCTTTCTCCCCGTACTGTCTCCCACTGTCTCCCACTGTCTCCCACTATCTCCCCTGTCTCCCACTCTCCTTCTCCCCGCTGTCTCCCACTGTCTCCCCCTGTCTCCCGCTGTCTCCCCACTGTCTCCCCACGTCTCCCACTGTCTCCCACTGTCTCCCCCTGTCTCCCCGCTCTCTCCCCGCTGTTTTCCCACTGTCTCCCCCTGTCTCCCACTGTCCCCACTCTCTCCCCGCTGTCTCCCACTGTCTCCCACTGTCTCCCACTGTCTGCCACTGTATCCCACTGTCTCCCCGCTCTCTCCCCGCTGTCTCTCCACTGTCTCCCACTGTCTCCCACTGTCTTCCACTGTCTCCCACTCTCTCCCACTGTCTCCCCCTGTCTCCAACTGTCTCCCCCTGTCTCCCCGCTGTCTCCCCGTTGTCTCCCCGCTGTCTCCCCTGTCTCCCACTGTCTCCCACTGTCTCTCGCTGTTCCCGCTGTCTCCCGCTGTCTCCCCCTGTCTAGCGCTGTCTCCCGCTGTCTCCCCGCTGTCTCCCCACTGTCTCCCGCTGTCTTCCCGCTGTCTCCCCTCTGTCTCCCGCTGTCTCCCCCTGTCTCCCGCTGTCTCCCGCTGTCTCCCGCTGTCTCCCCCTGTCTCCCGCAGTCTCCCCCTGTCTCCCGCTGTCTCCCGCTGTCTCCCCCTGTCCACCTCTGTCTCCCGCTGTCTCCCCTCTGTCTCCCGCTGTCTCCCCGCTGTCTCCCCTCTGTCACCCGCAGTCTCCGGCTGTATCCCCGCTGTCTCTCAATGTCTCCCACTGTCTCCCCCTGACTCCCGCTGTCTCCCGCTGTCTCCCACTGTCTCCCCCTGTCTCCCGCTGTCTCCCGCTGTCTCCCGATGTCTCCCACTGTCTCCCCCTGTCCCCCACTGTCTCCCACTGTCTCCCACAGTCTCCCCCTGTCTCCCAATGTCTCCCCCTGTCTCCCACTGTCTCCTGTCTCCAACTCTCTCCCCGCTGTCTCCCCCTGTCTCCCATATCTCCCACTGTCTCCCACTGTCTTCCCCTGTCTCCCCCTGTCTCCCACTGTCCCCACTCTCTCCCCGCTGTCTCCCACTGTCTCCCCCTGTCTCCCACTGTCTCCCCCTTTCTCCCACTATCTCCCACTGTCTCCCACTGTCTCCCCACTGTCTCCCCACTGTCTCCCACTGTCTCCCCACTGTCACCCACTGTCTCCCACTGTCTCCCCGTTGTCGCCCCGCTGTCTCCCCCCTGTGCCCCACTGTCTCCCACTGTCTCCCCTGTCTCCCACTGTCTCCCGCTGTCTCCCCCTGTCTCCCGCTGTCTCCCCCTGTCTCCTGCTGTCTCCCACTGTCTCCCCCTGTCTCCCCCTGTCTCCCCCTGTCTCCCACTGTCTCCCCCTGTCTCCCACTGTCTCCCCCTTGTCTCCCACTGTCTCCCCCTGTCTACCACTGTCTCCCCACTGTCTCCCACTGTCTCCCCACTGCCTCCCCACTGTCTCCCGCTGTCTCCCCCTGTCTCCCACTGATCCCACTGTTTCCCACTGTCTCCCCCTGTCTCCTGCTGTCTCCCGCTGTCTCCCCCTTTCTCCCACTGTCTCCGCCTGTCTCCCGCTGTCTCGCGCTGTCTCCCGCTGTCTCCCCCTGTCTCCGCCTGTCTCCCACTGATCCCACTGTTTCACACTGTCTCCCCCTGTCTCCTGCTGTCTCCCGCTGTCTCCCGTCTTCCACTGTCTCCCTCTGTCTCCCCACTGTCTCCCACTGTCTCCCCACTGTCTCCCCCCGTCTCCCGTTGTCTCTCGCTGTCTCTCGCTGTCTCCCGATGTCTCCCGCTGTCTCCCGCTGTCTCCCGCTGTCTCCCACTGTCTCCCCCTGTCTCCCACTGTCTCCCCCTTTCTCCCCACTGTCTCCCCACTGTCTCCCACTGTCTCCCACTGTCTCCCCTGTCTCCCACTCTCTCCCCGCTGTCTCCCACTGTCACCCCCTGTCTCCCACTGATCCTACTGTTTCCCACTGTCTCCCCCTGTCTCCTGCTGTCTCCCGCTATCTCCCCCTGTCTCCCACTGTCTCCCCCTGTCTCCCGCTGTCTCTCGCTCTCTCTCGCTGTCTCGCGCTGTCTCCCGCTGTCTCCCCCTGTCTCCGCCTGTCTCCCACTGATCCCACTGTTTCACACTGTCTCCCCCTGTCTCCTGCTGTCTCCCGCTGTCTCCCGTCTTCCACTGTCTCCCTCTGTCTCCCCACTGTCTCCCACTGTCTCCCCACAGTCTCCCCCCGTCTGCCGTTGTCTCTCGCTCTATCTCGCTGTCTCCCGCTGTCTCCCGCTGTCTCCCCCTGTCTCCCGCTGTCTCCCGCTGTCTCCCGCTGTCTCCCCGCTGTCTCCCCACTGTCTCCCGCTGTCTTCCCGCTGTCTCCCCGCTGTCTCCCCGCTGTCTACCCTCTGTCTCCCGCTGTTTCCCGCTGTCTCCCCGCTGTCTCCCCGCTGTCTCCCCTCTGTCTCCCGCTGTCTCCCGCTGTCTCCCCCTTTCTCCCGCTGTCTCCCGCTGTCTCCCGCTGTCTCCCCCTGTCCACCGCTGGCTCCCGCTGTCTCCCCTCTGTCGCCCGCTGTCTCCCGCTGTATCCCCGCTGTCTCCCACTGTCTCCCCCTGTCTCCCGCTGTCTCCCGCTGTCTCCCACTGTCTCCCACTGTCCCCCACTGTCTCCCACTGTCTCCCCCTGTCTCCCTCTCCCCTGTCTCCCCCTGTCTCCCCTGTCTCCCACTGTCTCCTTCTGTCTCCAACTCTCTCCCCGCTGTCTCCCCGCTCTCTCCTCCTGTCTCCCATATCTCCCACTGTCTCCCACTGTCTCCCCCTGTCTCCCACTGTCTCCCACTGTCCCCACTCTCTCCCCGCTGTCTCCCACTGTCTCCCCCTGTCTCCCACTGTCTCCCCCTTTCTCCCACTATCTCCCACTGTCTCCCACTGTCTCCCTTTTTTCCCATTGTCTCCCACTGTCTCCCCACTGTCTCCCCACTGTCTCCCCACTGTCTCCCACTGTCTCCCACTGTCTCCCACTGTCTCCCACTGTCTCCCCCTGTCTCCCACTGTCTCCCACTGTCTCCCCCTTGTCTCCCACTGTCTCCCCCTGTCTCCCACTGTCTACCACTGTCTCCCCACTGTCTCCCACTGTCTCCCCACTGTCTCCCACTGTCTCCCGCTGTCTCCGGCTGTCTCCCCCTGTCTCCCGCTGTCTCCCCCTGTCTCCCCCTGTCTCCCACTAATCCCACTGTTTCCCACTGTCTCCCCCTGTCTCCTGCTGTCTCCCGCTGTCTCCCCCTGTCTCCCCCTGTCTCCCGCTGTCTCTCGCTCTCTCTCGCTGTCTCGCGCTGTCTCCCGCTGTCTCCCCCTGTCTCCGCCTGTCTCCCACTGATCCCACTGTTTCACACTGTCTCCCCCTGTCTCCTGCTGTCTCCCGCTGTCTCCCGTCTTCCACTGTCTCCCTCTGTCTCCCCACTGTCTCCCACTGTCTCCCCACAGTCTCCCCTGTCTGCCGTTGTCTCTCGCTCTATCTCGCTGTCTCCCGCTGTCTCCCCCTGTCTCCCGCTGTCTCCCGCTGTCTCCCCGCTGTCTCCCCCACTGTCTCCCGCTGTCTTCCCGCTGTCTCCCCGCTGTTTCCCCGCTGTCTACCCTCTGTCTCCCGCTGTTTCCCGCTGTCTCCCCGCTGTCTCCCCGCTGTCTCCCCCTGTCTCCCGCTGTCTCCCGCTGTCTCCCGCTGTCTCCCCCTGTCCACCGCTGGCTCCCGCTGTCTCCCCTCTGTCGCCCGCTGTCTCCCGCTGTATCCCCGCTGTCTCCCACTGTCTCCCCCTGTCTCCCGCTGTCTCCCGCTGTCTCCCGCTGTCTCCCACTGTCTCCCCCTGTCCCCCACTGTCTCCCACTGTCTCCCCCTGTCTCCCCCTGTCTCCCCCTGTCTCCCCTGTCTCCCACTGTCTCCTTCTGTCTCCAACTCTCTCCCCGCTGTCTCCCCGCTCCCTCCTCCTGTCTCCCATATCTCCCACTGTCTCCCACTGTCTCCCCCTGTCTCCCACTGTCCCCACTCTCTCCCCGCTGTCTCCCACTGTCTCCCCCTGTCTCCCACTGTCTCCCCCTTTCTCCCACTATCTCCCACTGTCTCCCACTGTCTCCCTTTTTTCCCACTGTCTCCCACTGTCTCCCCACTGTCTCCCCACTGTCTCCCACTGTCTCCCCACTGTCTCCCACTGTCTCCCACTGTCTCCCACTGTCTCCCGCTGTCTCCCCGTTGTCGCCCCGCTGTCTCCCCCCTGTGTACCACTGTCTCCCACTGTCTCCCACTGTCTCCCCCTGTCTCCCACTATCTCCCGCTGTCTCCCCCTGTCTCCCACTGTCTCCCGCTGTCTCCCCCTGTCTCCCACTGTCTCCCGCTGTCTCCCCCTGTCTCCCACTGTCTCCCCCTGTCTCCCACTGTCTCCCCCTTGTCTCCCACTGTCTCCCCCTGTCTCCCACTGTCTACCACTGTCTCCCCACTGTCTCCCCTGTCTCCCCACTGTCTCCCCACTGTCTCCCACTGTCTCCCGCTGTCTCCCGCTGTCTCCCCCTGTCTTCCCCTGTCTCCCACTGATCCCACTGTTTCCCACTGTCTCCCCCTGTCTCCTGCTGTCTCCCGCTGTCTCCCCCTGTCTCCCACTGTCTCCCCCTGTCTCCCGCTGTCTCTCGCTCTCTCTCGCTGTCTCGCGCTGTCTCCCCCTGTCTCCGCCTGTCTCCCACTGATCCCACTGTTTCACACTGTCTCCCCCTGTCTCCTGCTGTCTCCCGCTGTCTCCCGTCTTCCACTGTCTCCTCTGTCTCCCCACTGTCTCCCACTGTCTCCCCACAGTCTCCCCCCGTCTGCCGTTTTCTCTCGCTGTCTCCCGCTGTCTCCCGCTGTCTCCCCCTGTCTCCCACTGTCTCCCACTGTCTCCCCCTGTCTCCCACTGTCTCCCCCTTTCTCCCCACTGTCTCCCCACTGTCTCCCACTATCTCCCACTGTCTCCCCTGTCTCCCACTCTCTCCCCGCTGTCTCCCACTGTCTCCCCCTGTCTCCCGCTGTCTCCCCACTGTCTCCCCACGTCTCCCACTGTCTCCCACTGTCTCCCCCTGTCTCCCCGCTCTCTCCCCGCTGTTTTCCCACTGTCTCCCCCTGTCTCCCACTGTCCCCACTCTCTCCCCGCTGTCTCCCACTGTCTCCCACTGTCTCCCACTGTCTGCCACTGTATCCCACTGTCTCCCCGCTCTCTCCCCGCTGTCTCTCCACTGTCTCCCACTGTCTCCCACTGTCTTCCACTGTCTCCCACTCTCTCCCACTGTCTCCCCCTGTCTCCAACTGTCTCCCCCTGTCTCCCCGCTGTCTCCCCGTTGTCTCCCCGCTGTCTCCCCTGTCTCCCACTGTCTCCCACTGTCTCTCGCTGTTCCCGCTGTCTCCCGCTGTCTCCCCCTGTCTAGCGCTGTCTCCCGCTGTCTCCCCGCTGTCTCCCCACTGTCTCCCGCTGTCTTCCCGCTGTCTCCCCTCTGTCTCCCGCTGTCTCCCCCTGTCTCCCGCTGTCTCCCGGTGTCTCCCGCTGTCTCCCCCTGTCTCCCGCAGTCTCCCCCTGTCTCCCGCTGTCTCCCGCTGTCTCCCCCTGTCCACCTCTGTCTCCCGCTGTCTCCCCTCTGTCTCCCGCTGTCTCCCCGCTGTCTCCCCTCTGTCACCCGCAGTCTCCGGCTGTATCCCCGCTGTCTCTCAATGTCTCCCACTGTCTCCCCCTGACTCCCGCTGTCTCCCGCTGTCTCCCACTGTCTCCCCCTGTCTCCCGCTGTCTCCCGCTGTCTCCCGATGTCTCCCACTGTCTCCCCCTGTCCCCCACTGTCTCCCACTGTCTCCCACAGTCTCCCCCTGTCTCCCAATGTCTCCCCCTGTCTCCCACTGTCTCCTGTCTCCAACTCTCTCCCCGCTGTCTCCCCCTGTCTCCCATATCTCCCACTGTCTCCCACTGTCTTCCCCTGTCTCCCCCTGTCTCCCACTGTCCCCACTCTCTCCCCGCTGTCTCCCACTGTCTCCCCCTGTCTCCCACTGTCTCCCCCTTTCTCCCACTATCTCCCACTGTCTCCCACTGTCTCCCCACTGTCTCCCCACTGTCTCCCACTGTCTCCCCACTGTCACCCACTGTCTCCCACTGTCTCCCCGTTGTCGCCCCGCTGTCTCCCCCCTGTGCCCCACTGTCTCCCACTGTCTCCCCCTGTCTCCCACTGTCTCCCGCTGTCTCCCCCTGTCTCCCGCTGTCTCCCCCTGTCTCCTGCTGTCTCCCACTGTCTCCCCCTGTCTCCCCCTGTCTCCCCCTGTCTCCCACTGTCTCCCCCTGTCTCCCACTGTCTCCCCCTTGTCTCCCACTGTCTCCCCCTGTCTACCACTGTCTCCCCACTGTCTCCCACTGTCTCCCCACTGCCTCCCCACTGTCTCCCGCTGTCTCCCCCTGTCTCCCACTGATCCCACTGTTTCCCACTGTCTCCCCCTGTCTCCTGCTGTCTCCCGCTGTCTCCCCCTTTCTCCCACTGTCTCCGCCTGTCTCCCGCTGTCTCGCGCTGTCTCCCGCTGTCTCCCCCTGTCTCCGCCTGTCTCCCACTGATCCCACTGTTTCACACTGTCTCCCCCTGTCTCCTGCTGTCTCCCGCTGTCTCCCGTCTTCCACTGTCTCCCTCTGTCTCCCCACTGTCTCCCACTGTCTCCCCACTGTCTCCCCCCGTCTCCCGTTGTCTCTCGCTGTCTCTCGCTGTCTCCCGATGTCTCCCGCTGTCTCCCGCTGTCTCCCGCTGTCTCCCACTGTCTCCCCCTGTCTCCCACTGTCTCCCCCTTTCTCCCCACTGTCTCCCCACTGTCTCCCACTGTCTCCCACTGTCTCCCCTGTCTCCCACTCTCTCCCCGCTGTCTCCCACTGTCACCCCCTGTCTCCCACTGATCCTACTGTTTCCCACTGTCTCCCCCTGTCTCCTGCTGTCTCCCGCTATCTCCCCCTGTCTCCCACTGTCTCCCCCTGTCTCCCGCTGTCTCTCGCTCTCTCTCGCTGTCTCGCGCTGTCTCCCGCTGTCTCCCCCTGTCTCCGCCTGTCTCCCACTGATCCCACTGTTTCACACTGTCTCCCCCTGTCTCCTGCTGTCTCCCGCTGTCTCCCGTCTTCCACTGTCTCCCTCTGTCTCCCCACTGTCTCCCACTGTCTCCCCACAGTCTCCCCCCGTCTGCCGTTGTCTCTCGCTCTATCTCGCTGTCTCCCGCTGTCTCCCGCTGTCTCCCCCTGTCTCCCGCTGTCTCCCGCTGTCTCCCGCTGTCTCCCCGCTGTCTCCCCACTGTCTCCCGCTGTCTTCCCGCTGTCTCCCCGCTGTCTCCCCGCTGTCTACCCTCTGTCTCCCGCTGTTTCCCGCTGTCTCCCCGCTGTCTCCCCGCTGTCTCCCCTCTGTCTCCCGCTGTCTCCCGCTGTCTCCCCCTTTCTCCCGCTGTCTCCCGCTGTCTCCCGCTGTCTCCCCCTGTCCACCGCTGGCTCCCGCTGTCTCCCCTCTGTCGCCCGCTGTCTCCCGCTGTATCCCCGCTGTCTCCCACTGTCTCCCCCTGTCTCCCGCTATCTCCCGCTGTCTCCCACTGTCTCCCACTGTCCCCCACTGTCTCCCACTGTCTCCCCCTGTCTCCCCCTGTCTCCCCCTGTCTCCCCTGTCTCCCACTGTCTCCTTCTGTCTCCAACTCTCTCCCCGCTGTCTCCCCGCTCTCTCCTCCTGTCTCCCATATCTCCCACTGTCTCCCACTGTCTCCCCCTGTCTCCCACTGTCCCCACTCTCTCCCCGCTGTCTCCCACTGTCTCCCCCTGTCTCCCACTGTCTCCCCCTTTCTCCCACTATCTCCCACTGTCTCCCACTGTCTCCCTTTTTTCCCATTGTCTCCCACTGTCTCCCCACTGTCTCCTCACTGTCTCCCACTGTCTCCCCACTGTCTCCCACTGTCTCCCACTGTCTCCCACTGTCTCCCCGCTGTCTCCCCGTTGTCGCCCCGCTGTCTCCCCCCTGTGTACCACTGTCTCCCACTGTCTCCCACTGTCTCCCCCTGTCTCCCACTGTCTCCCGCTGTCTCCCCCTGTCTCCCACTGTCTCCCGCTGTCTCCCCCTGTCTCCCACTGTCTCCCGCTGTCTCCCCCTGTCTCCCACTGTCTCCCCCTTGTCTCCCACTGTCTCCCCCTGTCTCCCACTGTCTACCACTGTCTCCCCACTGTCTCCCCTGTCTCCCCACTGTCTCCCCACTGTCTCCCCACTGTCTCCCCACTGTCTCCCACTGTCTCCCGCTGTCTCCCGCTGTCTCCCGCTGTCACCCCCTGTCTTCCCCTGTCTCCCACTGATCCCACTGTTTCCCACTGCTTCCCCCTGTCTCCTGCTGTCTCCCGCTGTCTCCCCCTGTCTCCCACTGTCTCCCCCTGTCTCCCGCTGTCTCTCGCTCTCTCTCGCTGTCTCGCGCTGTCTCCCCCTGTCTCTGCCTGTCTCCCACTGATCCCACTGTTTCACACTGTCTCCCCCTGTCTCCTGCTGTCTCCCGCTGTCTCCCGTCTTCCACTGTCTCCCTCTGTCTCCCCACTGTCTCCCACTGTCTCCCCACAGTCTCCCCCCGTCTGCCATTTTCTCTCGCTGTCTCTCGCTGTCTCCCGCTGTCTCCCCCTGTCTCCCACTGTCTCCCACTGTCTCCCCCTTTCTCCCCACTGTCTCCCCACTGTATCCCACTATCTCCCACTGTCTCCCCTGTCTCCCACTCTCTCCCCGCTGTCTCCCACTGTCTCCCCCTGTCTCCCGCTGTCTCCCCACTGTCTCCCCACGTCTCCCACTGTCTCCCACTGTCTCCCCCTGTCTCCCCGCTCTCTCCCCGCTGTTTTCCCACTGTCTCCCGCCGTCTCCCCACTGTCTCCCACTGTCTCCTACTGTCTCTCACTGTCTCCCCCTGTCTCCCACTGTCTCCCACTGTCTGCCACTGTATCCCACTGTCTCCCCGCTCTCTCCCCGCTGTCTCTCCACTGTCTCCCACTGTCTCCCACTGTCTTCCACTGTCTCCCACTCTCTCCCACTGTCTCCCCCTGTCTCCCACTGTCTCCCCCTGTCTCCCCGCTGTCTCCCCGTTGTCTCCCCGCTGTCTCCCCTGTCTCCCACTGTCTCCCGCTGTCTCCCGCTGTCTCCCCCTGTCTAGCGCTGTCTCCCGCTGTCTCCCCGCTGTCTCCCCACTGTCTCCCGCTGTCTTCCCGCTGTCTCCCCGCTGTCTCCCCGCTGTCTCCCCTCTGTCTCCCGCTGTCTCCCCCTGTCTCCCGCTGTCTCCCGCTGTCTCCCGCTGTCTCCCGCTGTCTCCCCCTGTCTCCCGCAGTCTCCCCCTGTCTCCCGCTGTCTCCCGCTGTCTCCCCCTGTCCACCGCTGTCTCCCGCTGTCTCCCCTCTGTCTCCCGCTGTCTCCCCGCTGTCTCCCCTCTGTCGCCCGCTGTCTCCCGCTGTATCCCCGCTGTCTCCCAATGTCTCCCACTGTCTCCCCCTGACTCCCGCTGTCTCCCGCTGTCTCCCACTGTCTCCCCCTGTCTCCCGCTGTCTCCCGCTGTCTCCCGCTGTCTCCCACTGTCTCCCCCTGTCCCCCACTGTCTCCCACTGTCTCCCACAGTCTCCCCTGTCTCCCAATGTCTCCCCCTGTCTCCCACTGTCTCCTGTCTCCAACTCTCTCCCCGCTGTCTCCCCCTGTCTCCCATATCTCCCACTGTCTCCCACTGTCTTCCCCTGTCTCCCGCTGTCTCCCGCTGTCTCCCGCTGTCTCCCACTGTCTCCCCCTGTCCCCCACTGTCTCCCACTGTCTCCCCCTGTCTCCCCCTGTCTCCCCTGTCTCCCACTGTCTCCTTCTGTCTCCAACTCTCTCCCCGCTGTCTCCCCGCTCTCTCCTCCTGTCTCCCATATCTCCCACTGTCTCCCACTGTCTCCCACTGTCTGCCACTGTATCCCACTGTCTCCCCGCTCTCTCCCCGCTGTCTCTCCACTGTCTCCCACTGTCTCCCACTGTCTTCCACTGTCTCCCACTCTCTCCAACTGTCTCCCCCTGTCTCCCACTGTCTCCCCCTGTCTCCCCGCTGTCTCCCCGTTGTCTCCCCGCTGTCTCCCCTGTCTCCCACTGTCTCCCGCTGTCTCCCGCTGTCTCCCCCTGTCTAGCGCTGTCTCCCGCTGTCTCCCCGCTGTCTCCCCACTGTCTCCCGCTGTCTTCCCGCTGTCTCCCCGCTGTCTCCCCGCTGTCTCCCCTCTGTCTCCCGCTGTCTCCCCCTGTCTCCCGCTGTCTCCCGCTGTCTCCCGCTGTCTCCCCCTGTCTCCCGCAGTCTCCCCCTGTCTCCCGCTGTCTCCCGCTGTCTCCCCCTGTCCACCGCTGTCTCCCGCTGTCTCCCCTCTGTCTCCCGCTGTCTCCCCGCTGTCTCCCCTCTGTCGCCCGCTGTCTCCCGCTGTATCCCCGCTGTCTCCCAATGTCTCCCACTGTCTCCCCTGACTCCCGCTGTCTCCCGCTGTCTCCCACTGTCTCCCCCTGTCTCCCGCTGTCTCCCGCTGTCTCCCGCTGTCTCCCACTGTCTCCCCCTGTCCCCCACTGTCTCCCACTGTCTCCCACAGTCTCCCCCTGTCTCCCAATGTCTCCCCCTGTCTCCCACTGTCTCCTGTCTCCAACTCTCTCCCCGCTGTCTCCCCCTGTCTCCCATATCTCCCACTGTCTCCCACTGTCTTCCCCTGTCTCCCGCTGTCTCCCGCTGTCTCCCGCTGTCTCCCACTGTCTCCCCCTGTCCCCCACTGTCTCCCACTGTCTCCCCCTGTCTCCCCCTGTCTCCCCTGTCTCCCACTGTCTCCTTCTGTCTCCAACTCTCTCCCCGCTGTCTCCCCGCTCTCTCCTCCTGTCTCCCATATCTCCCACTGTCTCCCACTGTCTCCCCCTGTCTCCCACTGTCCCCACTCTCTCCCCGCTGTCTCCCACTGTCTCCCACTGTCTCGCACTGTCTCCCCGCTGTCTCCCCGTTGTCGCCCCGCTGTCTCCCCCCTGTGTACCACTGTCTCCCACTGTCTCCCCCTGTCTCTCACTGTCTCCCGCTGTCTCCCCCTGTCTCCCACTGTCTCCCGCTGTCTCCCCCTGTCTCCCACTGTCTCCCGCTGTCTCCCCCTGTCTCCCCCTGTCTCCCACTGTCTCCCCCTTGTCTCCCACTGTCTCCCCCTGTCTCCCACGGTCTACCACTGTCTCCCCACTGTCTCCCCTGTCTCCCCACTGTCTCCCCACTGTCTCCCACTGTCTCCCGCTGTCTCCCGCTGTCTCCCGCTGTCACCCCCTGTCTTCCCCTGTCTCCCACTGATCCCACTGTTTCCCACTGTCTCCCCCTGTCTCCTGCTGTCTCCCGCTGTCTCCCCCTGTCTCCCACTGTCTCCCCCTGTCTCCCGCTGTCTCTCGCTCTCTCTCGCTGTCTCACGCTGTCTCCCCCTGTCTCTGCCTGTCTCCCACTGATCCCACTTTCACACTGTCTCCCCCTGTCTCCTGCTGTCTCCCGCTGTCTCCCGTCTTCCACTGTCTCCCTCTGTCTCCCCACTGTCTCCCACTGTCTCCCCACAGTCTCCCCCCGTCTGCCGTTTTCTCTCGCTGTCTCTCGCTGTCTCCCGCTGTCTCCCCCTGTCTCCCACTGTCTCCCACTGTCTCCCCCTGTCTCCCACTGTCTCCCCCTTTCTCCCCACTGTCTCCCCACTGTATCCCACTATCTCCCACTGTCTCCCCTGTCTCCCACTCTCTCCCCGCTGTCTCCCACTGTCTCCCCCTGTCTCCCCGCTCTCTCCCCGCTGTTTTCCCACTGTCTCCCGCCGTCTCCCCACTGTCTCCCACTGTCTCCTACTGTCTCTCACTGTCTCCCCCTGTCTCCCACTGTCTCCCACTGTCTGCCACTGTATCCCACTGTCTCCCCGCTCTCTCCCCGCTGTCTCTCCACTGTCTCCCACTGTCTCCCACTGTCTTCCACTGTCTCCCACTCTCTCCCACTGTCTCCCCCTGTCTCCCACTGTCTCCCCCTGTCTCCCCGCTGTCTCCCCGTTGTCTCCCCGCTGTCTCCCCTGTCTCCCACTGTCTCCCACTGTCTCCCGCTGTTCCCGCTGTCTCCCGCTGTCTCCCCCTGTCTAGCGCTGTCTCCCGCTGACTCCCCGCTGTCTCCCCACTGTCTCCCGCTGTCTTCCCGCTGTCTCCCCGCTGTCTCCCCGCTGTCTCCCCTCTGTCTCCCGCTGTCTCCCCCTGTCTCCCGCTGTCTCCCGCTGTCTCCCGCTGTCTCCCGCTGTCTCCCCCTGTCTCCCGCAGTCTCCCCTGTCTCCCGCTGTCTCCCGATGTCTCCCCCTGTCCACCGCTGTCTCCCGCTGTCTCCCCTCTGTCTCCCGCTGTCTCCCCGCTGTCTCCCCTCTGTCGCCCGCTGTCTCCCGCTGTATCCCCGCTGTCTCCCAATGTCTCCCACTGTCTCCCCCTGACTCCCGCTGTCTCCCGCTGTCTCCCACTGTCTCCCCCTGTCTCCCGCTGTCTCCCGCTGTCTCCCACTGTCTCCCCCTGTCCCCCACTGTCTCCCACTGTCTCCCACAGTCTCCCCCTGTCTCCCAATGTCTCCCCCTGTCTCCCACTGTCTCCTGTCTCCAACTCTCTCCCCGCTGTCTCCCCCTGTCTCCCATATCTCCCACTGTCTCCCACTGTCTTCCCCTGTCTCCCCCTGTCTCCCACTGTCCCCACTCTCTCCCCGCTGTCTCCCACTGTCTCCCCCTGTCTCCCACTGTCTCCCCCTTTCTCCCACTATCTCCCACTGTCTCCCCACTGTCTCCCCACTGTCTCCCACTTTCTCCCCACTGTCTCCCACTGTCTCCCACTGTCTCCCCGTTGTCGCCCCGCTGTCTCCCCCCTGTGCCCCACTGTCTCCCACTGTCTCCCCCTGTCTCTCACTGTCTCCCGCTGTCTCCCCCTGTCTCCCGCTGTCTCCCCCTGTCTCCTGCTGTCTCCCCCTGTCTCCCGCTGTCTCCCACTGTCTCCCCCTCTCTCCCCCTGTCTCCCCCTGTCTCCCACTGTCTCCCCCTGTCTCCCACTGTCTCCCCCTTGTCTCCCACTGTCTCCCCCTGTCTCCCACTGTCTACCACTGTCTCCCCACTGTCTCCCAATGTCTCCCAACTGTCTCCCCACTGTCTCCCACTGTCTCCCGCTGTCTCCCACTATCTCCCGCTGTCTCCCGCTGTCTCCCCCTGTCTCCCACTGATCCCACTGTTTCCCACTGTCTCCCCCTGTCTCCTGCTGTCTCCCGCTGTCTCCCCCTTTCTCCCACTGTCTCCGCCTGTCTCCCGCTGTCTCTCGCTCTCTCTCGCTGTCTCGCGCTGTCTCCCGCTGTCTCCCCCTGTCTCGGCCTGTCTCCCACTGATCCCACTGTTTCACACTGTCTTCCCCTGTCTCCTGCTGTCTCCCGCTGTCTCCCGTCTTCCACTGTCTCCCTCTCTCTCCCCACTGTCTCCCACTGTCTCCCCACTGTCTCCCCCCGTCTCCCGTTGTCTCTCGCTGTCTCTCGCTGTCTCCCGATGTCTCCCGCTGTCTCCCGCTGTCTCCCACTGTCTCCCACTGTCTCCCCCTGTCTCCCACTGTCTCCCCCTTTCTCCCCACTGTCTCCCCACTGTCTCCCACTGTCTCCCACTGTCTCCCCTGTCTCCCACTCTCTCCCCGCTGTCTCCCACTGTCTCCCCCTGTCTCCCACTGATCCCACTGTTTCCCACTGTCTCCCCCTGTCTCCTGCTGTCTCCCGCTATCTCCCCCTGTCTCCCACTGTCTCCCCCTATCTCCCGCTGTCTCTCGCTCTCTCTCGCTGTCTCGCGCTGTCTCCCGCTGTCTTCCCCTGTCTCCGCCTGTCTCCCACTGATCCCACTGTTTCACACTGTCTCCCCCTGTCTCCTGCTGTCTTCCGCTGTCTCCCGTCTTCCACTGTCTCCCACTGTCTCCCCACTATCTCCCCCGTCTCCCGCTGTCTCCCGCTGTCTCTCGCTGTCTCCCGCTGTCTCCCCCTGTCTCCCACTGTCTCCCACTGTCTCCCCCTGTCTCCCACTGTCTCCCCCTTTCTCCCCACTGTCTCCCCACTGTCTCCTACTGTCTCCTACTGTCTCCCCTGTCTCCCACTCTCTCCCCGTTGTCTCCCCACCGTCTCCCCACGTCTCCCACTGTCTCCCACTGTCTCCCCCTGTCTCGCCGCTGTTTTCCCACTGTCTCCCGATGTCTCCCCACTGTCTCCCGCTGTCTCCCCACTGTCTCCCACTGTCTCCCCCTGTCTCCCACTGTCTCCCCCTTTCTCCCCACTGTCTCCCCACTGTATCCCACTATCTCCCACTGTCTCCCCTGTCTCCCACTCTCTCCCCGCTGTCTCCCACTGTCTCCCCCTGTCTCCCCGCTCTCTCCCCGCTGTTTTCCCACTGTCTCCCGCCGTCTCCCCACTGTCTCCCACTGTCTCCTACTGTCTCTCACTGTCTCCCCCTGTCTCCCACTGTCTCCCACTGTCTGCCACTGTATCCCACTGTCTCCCCGCTCTCTCCCCGCTGTCTCTCCACTGTCTCCCACTGTCTCCCACTGTCTTCCACTGTCTCCCACTCTCTCCCACTGTCTCCCCCTGTCTCCCACTGTCTCCCCCTGTCTCCCCGCTGTCTCCCCGTTGTCTCCCCGCTGTCTCCCCTGTCTCCCACTGTCTCCCGCTGTCTCCCGCTGTCTCCCCCTGTCTAGCGCTGTCTCCCGCTGTCTCCCCGCTGTCTCCCCACTGTCTCCCGCTGTCTTCCCGCTGTCTCCCCGCTGTCTCCCCGCTGTCTCCCCTCTGTCTCCCGCTGTCTCCCCCTGTCTCCCGCTGTCTCCCGCTGTCTCCCGCTGTCTCCCCCTGTCTCCCGCAGTCTCCCCCTGTCTCCCGCTGTCTCCCGCTGTCTCCCCCTGTCCACCGCTGTCTCCCGCTGTCTCCCCTCTGTCTCCCGCTGTCTCCCCGCTGTCTCCCCTCTGTCGCCCGCTGTCTCCCGCTGTATCCCCGCTGTCTCCCAATGTCTCCCACTGTCTCCCCCTGACTCCCGCTGTCTCCCGCTGTCTCCCACTGTCTCCCCCTGTCTCCCGCTGTCTCCCGCTGTCTCCCGCTGTCTCCCACTGTCTCCCCCTGTCCCCCACTGTCTCCCACTGTCTCCCACAGTCTCCCCCTGTCTCCCAATGTCTCCCCCTGTCTCCCACTGTCTCCTGTCTCCAACTCTCTCCCCGCTGTCTCCCCCTGTCTCCCATATCTCCCACTGTCTCCCACTGTCTTCCCCTGTCTCCCGCTGTCTCCCGCTGTCTCCCGCTGTCTCCCACTGTCTCCCCCTGTCCCCCACTGTCTCCCACTGTCTCCCCCTGTCTCCCCCTGTCTCCCCTGTCTCCCACTGTCTCCTTCTGTCTCCAACTCTCTCCCCGCTGTCTCCCCGCTCTCTCCTCCTGTCTCCCATATCTCCCACTGTCTCCCACTGTCTCCCCCTGTATCCCACTGTCCCCACTCTCTCCCCGCTGTCTCCCACTGTCTCCCACTGTCTCGCACTGTCTCCCCGCTGTCTCCCCGTTGTCGCCCCGCTGTCTCCCCCCTGTGTACCACTGTCTCCCACTGTCTCCCCCTGTCTCTCACTGTCTCCCGCTGTCTCCCCCTGTCTCCCACTGTCTCCCGCTGTCTCCCCCTGTCTCCCACTGTCTCCCGCTGTCTCCCCCTGTCTCCCCCTGTCTCCCACTGTCTCCCCCTTGTCTCCCACTGTCTCCCCCTGTCTCCCACGGTCTACCACTGTCTCCCCACTGTCTCCCCTGTCTCCCCACTGTCTCCCCACTGTCTCCCACTGTCTCCCGCTGTCTCCCGCTGTCTCCCGCTGTCACCCCCTGTCTTCCCCTGTCTCCCACTGATCCCACTGTTTCCCACTGTCTCCCCCTGTCTCCTGCTGTCTCCCGCTGTCTCCCCCTGTCTCCCACTGTCTCCCCCTGTCTCCCGCTGTCTCTCGCTCTCTCTCGCTGTCTCGCGCTGTCTCCCCCTGTCTCTGCCTGTCTCCCACTGATCCCACTTTCACACTGTCTCCCCCTGTCTCCTGCTGTCTCCCGCTGTCTCCCGTCTTCCACTGTCTCCCTCTGTCTCCCCACTGTCTCCCACTGTCTCCCCACAGTCTCCCCCCGTCTGCCGTTTTCTCTCGCTGTCTCTCGCTGTCTCCCGCTGTCTCCCCCTGTCTCCCACTGTCTCCCACTGTCTCCCCCTGTCTCCCACTGTCTCCCCCTTTCTCCCCACTGTCTCCCCACTGTATCCCACTATCTCCCACTGTCTCCCCTGTCTCCCACTCTCTCCCCGCTGTCTCCCACTGTCTCCCCCTGTCTCCCCGCTCTCTCCCCGCTGTTTTCCCACTGTCTCCCGCCGTCTCCCCACTGTCTCCCACTGTCTCCTACTGTCTCTCACTGTCTCCCCCTGTCTCCCACTGTCTCCCACTGTCTGCCACTGTATCCCACTGTCTCCCCGCTCTCTCCCCGCTGTCTCTCCACTGTCTCCCACTGTCTCCCACTGTCTTCCACTGTCTCCCACTCTCTCCCACTGTCTCCCCCTGTCTCCCACTGTCTCCCCCTGTCTCCCCGCTGTCTCCCCGTTGTCTCCCCGCTGTCTCCCCTGTCTCCCACTGTCTCCCACTGTCTCCCGCTGTTCCCGCTGTCTCCCGCTGTCTCCCCCTGTCTAGCGCTGTCTCCCGCTGACTCCCCGCTGTCTCCCCACTGTCTCCCGCTGTCTTCCCGCTGTCTCCCCGCTGTCTCCCCGCTGTCTCCCCTCTGTCTCCCGCTGTCTCCCCCTGTCTCCCGCTGTCTCCCGCTGTCTCCCGCTGTCTCCCCCTGTCTCCCGCAGTCTCCCCTGTCTCCCGCTGTCTCCCGATGTCTCCCCCTGTCCACCGCTGTCTCCCGCTGTCTCCCCTCTGTCTCCCGCTGTCTCCCCGCTGTCTCCCCTCTGTCGCCCGCTGTCTCCCGCTGTATCCCCGCTGTCTCCCAATGTCTCCCACTGTCTCCCCCTGACTCCCGCTGTCTCCCGCTGTCTCCCACTGTCTCCCCCTGTCTCCCGCTGTCTCCCGCTGTCTCCCACTGTCTCCCCCTGTCCCCCACTGTCTCCCACTGTCTCCCACAGTCTCCCCCTGTCTCCCAATGTCTCCCCCTGTCTCCCACTGTCTCCTGTCTCCAACTCTCTCCCCGCTGTCTCCCCCTGTCTCCCATATCTCCCACTGTCTCCCACTGTCTTCCCCTGTCTCCCCCTGTCTCCCACTGTCCCCACTCTCTCCCCGCTGTCTCCCACTGTCTCCCCCTGTCTCCCACTGTCTCCCCCTTTCTCCCACTATCTCCCACTGTCTCCCCACTGTCTCCCACTTTCTCCCCACTGTCTCCCACTGTCTCCCACTGTCTCCCCGTTGTCGCCCCGCTGTCTCCCCCCTGTGCCCCACTGTCTCCCACTGTCTCCCCCTGTCTCTCACTGTCTCCCGCTGTCTCCCCCTGTCTCCCGCTGTCTCCCCCTGTCTCCTGCTGTCTCCCCCTGTCTCCCGCTGTCTCCCACTGTCTCCCCCTCTCTCCCCCTGTCTCCCCCTGTCTCCCACTGTCTCCCCCTGTCTCCCACTGTCTCCCCCTTGTCTCCCACTGTCTCCCCCTGTCTCCCACTGTCTACCACTGTCTCCCCACTGTCTCCCAATGTCTCCCAACTGTCTCCCCACTGTCTCCCACTGTCTCCCGCTGTCTCCCACTATCTCCCGCTGTCTCCCGCTGTCTCCCCCTGTCTCCCACTGATCCCACTGTTTCCCACTGTCTCCCCCTGTCTCCTGCTGTCTCCCGCTGTCTCCCCCTTTCTCCCACTGTCTCCGCCTGTCTCCCGCTGTCTCTCGCTCTCTCTCGCTGTCTCGCGCTGTCTCCCGCTGTTTCCCCCTGTCTCGGCCTGTCTCCCACTGATCCCACTGTTTCACACTGTCTTCCCCTGTCTCCTGCTGTCTCCCGCTGTCTCCCGTCTTCCACTGTCTCCCTCTCTCTCCCCACTGTCTCCCACTGTCTCCCCACTGTCTCCCCCCGTCTCCCGTTGTCTCTCGCTGTCTCTCGCTGTCTCCCGATGTCTCCCGCTGTCTCCCGCTGTCTCCCACTGTCTCCCACTGTCTCCCCCTGTCTCCCACTGTCTCCCCCTTTCTCCCCACTGTCTCCCCACTGTCTCCCACTGTCTCCCACTGTCTCCCCTGTCTCCCACTCTCTCCCCGCTGTCTCCCACTGTCTCCCCCTGTCTCCCACTGATCCCACTGTTTCCCACTGTCTCCCCCTGTCTCCTGCTGTCTCCCGCTATCTCCCCCTGTCTCCCACTGTCTCCCCCTATCTCCCGCTGTCTCTCGCTCTCTCTCGCTGTCTCGCGCTGTCTCCCGCTGTCTTCCCCTGTCTCCGCCTGTCTCCCACTGATCCCACTGTTTCACACTGTCATCCCCTGTCTCCTGCTGTCTCCCGCTGTCTCCCGTCTTCCACTGTCTCCCTCTCTCTCCCCACTGTCTCCCACTGTCTCCCCACTGTCTCCCCCCGTCTCCCGTTGTCTCTCGCTGTCTCTCGCTGTCTCCCGATGTCTCCCGCTGTCTCCCGCTGTCTCCCACTGTCTCCCCCTGTCTCCCACTGTCTCCCCCTTTCTCCCCACTGTCTCCCCACTGTCTCCCACTGTCTCCCACTGTCTCCCCTGTCTCCCACTCTCTCCCCGCTGTCTCCCACTGTCTCCCCCTGTCTCCCACTGATCCCACTGTTTCCCACTGTCTCCCCCTGTCTCCTGCTGTCTCCCGCTATCTCCCCCTGTCTCCCACTGTCTCCCCCTATCTCCCGCTGTCTCTCGCTCTCTCTCGCTGTCTCGCGCTGTCTCCCGCTGTCTTCCCCTGTCTCCGCCTGTCTCCCACTGATCCCACTGTTTCACACTGTCTCCCCCTGTCTCCTGCTGTCTTCCGCTGTCTCCCGTCTTCCACTGTCTCCCACTGTCTCCCCACTATCTCCCCCGTCTCCCGCTGTCTCCCGCTGTCTCTCGCTGTCTCCCGCTGTCTCCCCCTGTCTCCCACTGTCTCCCACTGTCTCCCCCTGTCTCCCACTGTCTCCCCCTTTCTCCCCACTGTCTCCCCACTGTCTCCTACTGTCTCCTACTGTCTCCCCTGTCTCCCACTCTCTCCCCGCTGTCTCCCCACCGTCTCCCCACGTCTCCCACTGTCTCCCACTGTCTCCCCCTGTCTCGCCGCTGTTTTCCCATTGTCTCCCGCTGTCTCCCCACTGTCTCCCGCTGTCTCCCCACTGTCTCGCACTGTCTCCCACTCTCTCCCACTCTCTCCCACTGTTTCCCCACTGTCTCCCCCTGTCTGCCGCTGTCTCCCACATTGTCCCCCTGTCACCCACTGTCTCCCACTGTCTACCCCTGTCTCCCACTGTCTCCCTCTGTCTCCCACTGTTTCCCCGCTGTCTCCCCACTGTCTCCCCCTGTCTCTCCACTGACTTCCGCTGTCTCCCGCTGTCTCCCCCTGTCTCCCACTGTCTCCCACTGTCTCCCCGCTGGTTCCCCGCTGTCTCCCCACTGTCTCCCCCTGTCTCCCCCTGACTCCCGCTGTCTCCCGCTGTCTCCCGCTGTCTCCCACTGTCTCCCCCTGTCTCCCACTGTCTCCCCCTGTTTCCCCCTGTCTCCCGCTGTCTCCCCACTGTCTCCCACTGTCTCCCCCTGTCTCCCACTGTCTCCCCCTGTTTCCCCCTGTCTCCCGCTGTCTCCCCCTGTCTCCCGCTGTCTCCCGCTGTCTCCGGCTTTCTCCCGCTGTCTCCCTCTGTGTCCCGCTGTCTCCCCGCTGTCTCCCCACTGTCGCCTGATGTCTCCCGCTGTCTCGCCCTGTCTCCCCCTGTCTCCCATTGTCTCCCAGTGTCTCCCCCCGTCTCCCCGCTGTCTCCCCCTGTCTCCCCCTGTCTCCCACTGTCTCCCACTGTCTCCCCTGTCTCCCCCTGTCTCCCACTGTCTCCCACTGTCTCCCCCTGTCTCCCGCTGTCTCCCGCTGTCTCCCAGTGTCTCCCCCTGTCCCACTCTGTCTCCCCCTGTCTCCCACTGTCTCCCCCTGTCTCCCACTGACTACCCTTGTCTCCCACTGTCTCCCACTCGATCCCCCTGTCTCCCGATGTCTCCCACTGTCTCCCACTGTCTCCCCCTGTCTCCCCCTGTCTCCCACTGTCCCCACTCTCTCCCCGCTGTCTCCCACTGTCTCCCACTGTCTCCCCGCTGTCTCCCCGCTTTCTCCCCCTGTCTTCCACTGACTCCCCCTGTCTCCCACTCTCTCCCCCTGTCTCCCACTCTCTCCCCGCTGTCTCCCCCCTGTCTTCCCCTGCCTCCCCCTGTCTCCCACTGTCTCCCACTGTCTCCCCTGTCTCCCCCTGTCTCCCACTGTCTCCCACTGTCTCCCACTGTCTCCCCTGTCTCCCACTGTCTCCCCCTTTCTCCCCAGTGTCTCCACACTGTCTCCCACTGTCTCCCCCTGTCTCCCACTGTCTCCCCTTTCTCCCCACTGTCTCCACACTGTCTCCCACTGTCTCCCACTGTCTCCCCTGTCTCCCCGCTCTCTCCCCGCTGTCTCCCACTGTCTCCCCACTGTCTCCCCACTGTCTCCCCACGTCTCCCACTGTCTCCCACTGTCTCCCCGTGTCTCCCACTGTCTCCCTCTGTCTCCCACTGTTTACCCGCTGTCTCTCCACTGTCTCCCTCTGTCTCCCCACTGACTCCCGCTGTCTCCCGCTGTCTCCCCCTGTCTCCCCACTGTCTCGCCCTGTCTCCCACTGTCTCCCACTGTCTCCCACTGTCTCCCCCTGTCTCCCGCTGTCTCCCACTGTCTCCTTCTGTCTCCCACTGTCTCCCACTGTCTCCCCGCTCTTTCCCCGCTGTCTCCCCACTGTCTCCCCCTGTCTCCCCCTGAATCCCTCTGTCTCCCGCTGTCTCCCACTGTTTCCCACTGTCTCCCACTCTCTCCCACTGTCTCCCGCTGTCTTCCCGCTGTCTCCCCTCTGTCTCCCGCTGTCTCCCCCTGTCTCCCGCTGTCTCCCGCTGTCTCCGGCTGTCTTCCGCTGTCTCCCACTCTCTCCCCCTGTCTCCCGCTGTCTCCCACTCTCGCCCCGTTGTCTCCCACTGTCTCCCACTGTCTCCCCCTGTCTCCCACTGTCTCCCCCTGTCTCCCACTGTCTCCCCCTGTCTCCCTCTGTCTCCCACTGTCTCCCCCTGTCTCCCACTGTCTCCCACTGTCTCCCCCTGTCTCCCTCTGTTTCCCGCTGTCTCCCGCTGTCTCCCGCTGTCTCCCCTGTCTCTCCCTGTCTCCCCCTGTCGCCCGCTGTCTCCCGCTGTCTCCCGCTGTCTCCCCCTGTCTCCCTCTGTCTCCCACTGTCTCCCCCTGTCTCCCACTGTCTCCCACTGTCTCCCCCTGTCTCCCGCTGTCTCCCCGTGTCTCCCACTGTCTCCCACTCTATCCCCCTGTCTCCCGATGTCTCCCAGTGTCTCCCCACTGTCTCCCCCTGTCTCCAACTGTCTCCCCTGTCTCCCCCTGTATCCCACTGTCTCCCCCTAACTCCCACTGTCTCCCACTGTCTTCCACTGTCTCCGCCTGTCTCCCAATGTCTCCCCCTGTCTCCCCCTGAGTACCCCTGTCTCCCACTGTCTCCCCTGTCTCCCGCTGTCTCCCACTGTCTCCCCCTGTCTCCCACTGTCTCCCAGTGTCTCCCCCTTTCTCCCCACTGTCTCCCCACTGTCTCCCACTGTCTCCCACTGTCTCCCCTGTCTCCCACTCTCTCCCCGCTGTCTCCCACTGTCTCCCCCTGTCTCCTGCTGTCTCCCCACTGTCTCCCCCTGTCTCCCACTGTCTCCCGCTGTCTTCCCGCTGTCTCCCCGCTGTCTCCCCGCTGTCTCCGCTCTGTCACCCGCTGTTTCCCGTTGTCTCCCGCTGTCTCCCCGCTGTCTCCCCTCTGTCTCCCGCTGTCTCCCGCTGTATCCCCCTGTCTCCCGCTGTCTCCCGCTGTCTCCTGCTGTCTCCCGCTGTCTCCCGCTGTCTCCCACTGTCTCCCCACTGTCTCCCCCTGTCTCCCACTGTCTCCCACTCTCTCCCACTGTCTCCCACTGTCTCCCACTGTCTCTCAGTGTCACCCCCTGTCTCCCACTGTCTCCCACTGTCTCCCACTGTATCCCACTGTCTACCCGCTCTCTCCCTGCTGTCTCCCCACTGTCTCCCACTGTCTCCCACTGTCTTCCACTGTCTCCCACTCTCTCCCACTGTCTCCCCCTGTCTCCCACTGTCTCCCCCTGTCTCCCCGCTGTCTCCCCGCAGTCTCCCCTGTCTCCCACTGTCTCCCACTGTGTCCCGCTGTTCCCGCTGTCTCCTGCTGTCTCCCGCTGTCTCCCGCTGTCTCCCCCTGTCTCCCGCTGTCTCCCGCTGTCTCCCGCTGTCTCCCCGCTGTCTCCCACTGTCTCCCACTGTCTCCCCACTGTCTCCCGCTGTCTCCCGCTGTCTCCCGCTGTCTCCCCCTGTCTCCCCCTGTGTCCCCACTGTCTCCCACTGTCTCCCACTGTCTCCCCACTCTCTCCCCCTGTCTCCTGCTGTCTCCCGCTGTCTCCCCCTGTCTCCCACTGTCTCCCCCTGTCTCCCGCTGTCTCTCGCTCTCTCTCGCTGTCTCGCGCTGTCTCCCGCTGTCTCCCCATGTCTCCGCCTGTCTCCCACTAATCCCACTGTTTCACACTGTCTCCCCTGTCTCCTGCTGTCTCCCGCTGTCTCCCGTCTTCCACTGTCTCCCTCTGTCTCCCCACTGTCTCCCACTGTCTCCCCACAGTCTCCCCCCATCTGCCGTTGTCTCTCGCTGTCTCTCGCTGTCTCCCGCTGTCTCCCGCTGTCTCCCCCTGTCTCCCGCTGTCTCCCGCTGTCTCCCGCTGTCTCCCCGCTGTCTCCCCACTGTCTCCCGCTGTCTTCCCGCTGTCTCTCCGCTGTCATCCCGCTGTCTACCCTCTGTCTCCCGCTGTTTCCCGCTGTCTCCCCGCTGTCTCCCCGCTGTCTCCCCTCTGTCTCCCGCTGTCTCCCGCTGTCTCCCCCTGTCTCCCGCTGTCTCCCGCTGTCTCCCGCTGTCTCCCCCTGTCTCCCGCAGTCTCCCCCTGTCTCCCGCTGTCTCCCGCTGTCTCCCCCTGTCCACCGCTGGCTCCCGCTGTCTCCCCTCTGTCGCCCGCTGTCTCCCGCTGTATCCCGCTGTCTCCCACTGTCTCCCCCTGTCTCCCGCTGTCTCCCGCTGTCTCCCGCTGTCTCCCACTGTCTCCCCCTGTCCCCCCTGTCTCCCACTGTCTCCCACTGTCTCCCCCTGTCTCCCCCTGTCTCCCCCTGTGTCCCACTGTCTCCTTCTGTCTCCAACTCTCTCCCCGCTGTCTCCCCGCTGTCTCCTCCTGTCTCCCATATCTCCCACTGTCTCCCCCTGTCTCCCCCTGTCTCCCACTGTCCCCACTCTCCCCGCTGTCTCCCACTGTCTCCCCCTGTCTCCCACTGTCTCCCCCTTTCTCCCACTATCTCCCACTGTCTCCCACTGTCTCCCTTTTTTCCCACTGTCTCCCCACTGTCTCCCACTGTCTCCCACTGTCTCCCCACTGTCTCCCACTGTCTCCCACTGTCTCCCCGCTGTCTCCCCGTTGTCGCCCCGCTGTCTCCCCCCTGTGTCCCACTGTCTCCCACTGTCTCCCACTGTCTCCCCCTGTCTCCCACTGTCTCCCGCTGTCTCCCCCTCTCTCCCGCTGTCTCCCCCTGTCTCCCCCTGTCTCCCACTGTCTCCCCCTGTCTTCCCCTGTCTCCCCCTGTCTCCCCCTGTCTCCCACTGTCTCCCCCTGTCTCCCACTGTCTCCCACTGTCTCCCCGCTGTCTCCCCGTTGTCGCCCCGCTGTCTCCCCCCTGTGTCCCACTGTCTCCCACTGTCTCCCACTGTCTCCCCCTTTCTCCCACTGTCTCCCGCTTTCTCCCCCTGTCTCCCACTGTCTACCCCTTTCTCCCACTGTCTTCCCCTGTCTCCCACTGTCTCCCCTTTTTTCCCACTTTCTCCCAGTCTCCTCCTGTCTCCCGCTGTCTCCTGCTGTCTCCCCGCTCTCTCCCCCTGTCTGCCACTCTCTCCCCTGTCTCCCCCTCTCTCTCCGCTGTCTCCCCCTGTCTCCCACTCTCTCCCCGCTGTCTCCCCCGCTGTCTCCGCCTGTCTTCCACTGTCTCCCACTGTCTCCCCCTGTCTCCCCCTGTCTCCCACTGTCTCCCACTCTCTCCCCTGTCTCCCCCTGTCTCCCACTGTCTCCCTGCTTTCCCGGCTGTCTCGACTGTCTCCCTACTCTCTCCCACTGTCTCCCAGTGTCTCCCTCTCTCTCCCCACTCTCTCCCGCTGTCTCCATACTGTCTCCCCTCTGTCTCCCACTGTCTCCCACTGTTTCCCCACTCTCTCCCCCTGTCTCCCACTGTCTCCCACTGTCTCCCACTGTCTCCCACTGTCTCCCAACGTCTCCCACTGTCTCCCACTCTCTCCGCGCTGTCTCCCCCTGTCACCCCGCTGTCTCCCCCTGACTACCCTTGTCTCCCACTGTCTCCCCTGTCTCCCGCTGTCTCCCCACTGTCTCCCACAGTCTCACGCTGTGTCCCGCTGTCTCCCCCTGTCTCCCTCAGTCTCCCAATGTCTCCCCCTGTCTCCCACTGTCTCCCACTGTCTCCCCCTGTCTCCCAATCTCTCCCACTGTATCCCCCTGTCTCCCACTGTCTCCCCCTGTCTCCCACTGTCTCCCACTGTCTCCCACTGTCTCCCCCTGTCTCCCACTGTCTCCCCCTTTCTCCCACTGTCTTCCCCTGTCTCCCACTGTCTCCCTTATTTCCCACTTTCTCCCAATGTCTCCTCCTGTCTCCCGCTGTCTCCTGCTGTCTCCCCGCTGTCTCCCCCTGTCTCCCCCTGTCTCCCCCTCTCTCCCCGCTGTCTCCCCCTGTTTCCCACTGTCTCCCCCTGTCTGCCACTCTCTCCCCCTGTCTCCCACTTTCTCCCCGCTGTCTCCGCGCTGTCTCCCCCTGTCTCCCACTCTCTCCCCGCTGTCTCCCCGCTGTCTCCCCCTGTCTCCAACTGTCTCCCACTGTCTCCCCCTGTCTCCCACTGTCTCCCACTCTCTCCCCGCTGTCTCCCAATGTCTCCCACTGTCTCCCTGCTGTCTCCCCGCTGTCTCCCACTGTCTCCCACTGTCTCCCCGCTGTCTCCCCCTGTCTCCCACTGTCTCCCACTGTCTCCCCTTTCTACCCCTGTCTCCCACTGTCTCCTGCTCTCCCCGCTGTCTCCCACTGTCTCCTTACTCTCCTCCCCCAGTCTCCCACTGTCCCCTCTCTCTCCCCACTCTCTCCCGCTGTCTCCCCACTGTCTCCCCTCTGTCTCCCACTGTCTCCCACTGTGTCCCCACTCTCTCCCCCTGTCTCCCATTGTCTCCCACTGTCTCCCAACGTCTCCCCCTGTCTCCCCGCTCTCTCCCCGCTGTTTTCCCACTGTCTCCCGCTGTCTCCCCACTGTCTCCCACTGTCTCCTACTGTCTCTCACTGACTCCCCCTGTCTCCCACTGTCTCCCACTGTCTCCCGCTGTCTCCCACTCTTTCCCCTGTCTCCCGCTGTCTCCCGCTGTCTCCCCCTGCACCCCACTGTCTCCCACTGTCTCCCCCAGTCCCCCTGCTGTCTCCCCGTTGTCTCCCCTGTCTCCCACTGTCTCCCCCTGTCTCCCACTGTCTCCCCCTGTCTCCCTCTGTCTCCCACTGTCTCCCCCTGTCTCCCACTGTTTCCCACTGTCTCCCCCTGTCTCCCGCTGTCTCCCCCTGTCTCCAACTGTCTCCCACTCTATCCCCCAGTCTCCCGATGTCTCCCACTGTCTCCCCCTGTCTCCCACTGTCTTCCCTGTCTCCCCCTGTATCCCACTGTCTCCCCCTAACTCCCACTGTCTCCCACTGTCTTCCACTGTCTCCGCCTGTCTCCCAATGTCTCCCCCTGTCTCCCCCTGAATACCCCTGTCTCCCACTGTCTCCCACTGTCTCCCGCTGTCTCCCACTGTCTCCCCCTGTCTCCCACTGTCTCCCAGTGTCTCCCCTTTCTCCCCACTGTCTCCCCACTGTCTCCCACTGTCTGCCACTGTCTCCCCTGTCTCCCACTCTCTCCCCGCTGTCTCCCACTGTCTCCCCCTGTCTCCTGCTCTCTCCCCACTGTCTCCCCCTGTCTCCCACTGTCTCCCCCTGTCTCCCCCTGTCTCCCACTGTCTCCCACTGTCTCCCACTGTCTCCCCACTGTCTCCCCCTGTCTCCCGCTGTCTCCCGCTGTCTCCCCCGGTCTCCCCACTGTCTCGCCCTGTCTCCCGCTGTCTCCCCTGTCTCCCCCTGTCTCCCGCTGTCTCCCACTGTCTCTCCCTGTCTCCCACTGTCTCCCCGCTGTTTCCCCGCTGTCTCCCCACTGTCTCCCCCTGTCTCCCACTGTCTCCCCCTGTCTCCCCCTGTCTCCCACTGTCTCCCACTGTCTCCCACTGTCTCCCCACTGTCTCCCCTGTCTCCCACTGTCTCCCACTGTCTCTCAGTGTCTCCCCCTGTCTCCCACTGTCTCCCACTGTCTCCCACTGTCTCCTACTGTCTCCCACTGTCTCCCACTGTATCCCACTGTCTCCCCGCTGTTTCCCCGCTGTCTCCCCACTGTCTCCCCTGTCTCCCACTGTCTCCCACTGTCTCCCACTGTCTTCCACTGTCTCCCACTCTCTCCCACTGTCTCCCCCTGTCTCCCCGCTGTCTCCCCACTGTCTCCCACTGCCTCCCACTGTCTTCCACTGTCTCCCACTCTCTCCCACTGTCTCCCCCTGTCTCCCACTGTCTCCCCCTGTCTCCCCGCTGTCTCCCCACTGTCTCCCCGCTGTCTCCCACTGTCTTCCACTGTCTCCCACTCTCTCCCACTGTCTCCCCCTGTCTCCCACCGTCTCCCCCTGTCTCCCCGCTGTCTCCCCGCTGTCTCCTCACTGTCTCCCACTGTCTCCCACTGTCTCCCGCGGTTCCCGCTGTCCCCTGCTGTCTCCCGCTGTCTCCCGCTGTCTCCCCCTGTCTCCCGCTGTCTCCCGCTGTCTCCCCCTGTCTCCCGCTGTCTCCCGCTGTCTCCCCGCTGTCTCCCCACTGTCTCCCGCTGTCTTCCCGCTGTCTCCCCGCTGTCTCCCCGCTGTCTACCCTCTGTCTCCCGCTGTTTCCCGCTGTCTCACCGCTGTCTCCCCTCTGTCTCCCGCTGTCTCCCGCTGTATCCCCCTGTGTCCCGCTGTCTCCCGCTGTCTACCGCTGTATCCCGCTGTCTCCCACTGTCTCCCCCTGTCTCCCACTGTCTCCCACTGTCTCCCCGCTGTCTCCCCGCTGTCTCCCCACTGTCTCCCCCTGTCTCCCCCCGACTCCCGCTGTCTCCCGCTGTCTCCTGCTGTCTCCCGATGTCTCCCACTGTCTCCCACTGTTTCCCCACTGTCTCCCCCTGTCTCCCACTGTCTCCCACTGTCTCCCACTGTCTCTCACTGTCTCCCCCTGTCTCCCACTGTCTCCCACTGTATCCCACTGTCTCCCCGCTCTCTCCCCGCTGTCTCCCCACTGTCTCCCACTGTCTCCCACTGTCTTCCACTGTCTCCCACTCTCTCCCACTGTCTCCCCCTGTCTCCCACTGTCTCCCCCTGTCTCCCCGCTGTCTCCCCGCAGTCTTCCCTGTCTCCCACTGTCTCCCACTGTCTCCCGCTGTTCCCGCTGTCTCCTGCTGTCTCCCGCTGTCTCCCGCTGTCTCCCCCTGTCTCCCGCTGTCTCCCGCTGTCTCCCGCTGTCTCCCCGCTGTCTCCCCACTGTCTCCCGCTGTCTTCCCGCTGTCTCCCCGCTGTCTCCCCGCTGTCTACCCTCTGTCTCCCGCTGTATCCCGCTGTCTCCCCGCTGTCTCCCCGCTGTCTCCCCTCTGTCTCCCGCTGTCTCCCGCTGTCTCCCCCTGTCTCCCGCTGTCTCCCGCTGTCTCCCGCTGTCTCCCGCAGTCTCCCCTGTCTCCCGCTGTATCCCGCTGTCTCCCCCTGTCCACCGCTGGCTCCCGCTGTCTCCCCTCTGTCGCCCGCTGTCTCCCGCTGTATCCCCGCTGTCTCCCACTGTCTCCCCCTGTCTCCCGCTGTCTCCCGCTGTCTCCCGCTGTCTCCCGCAGTCTCCCCCTGTCTCCCACTGTCTCCCCCTTTCTCCCACTATCTCCCACTGTCTCCCACTGTCTCCCTTTTTTCCCAATGTCTCCCCACTGTCTCCCCACTGTCTCCCACTGTCTCCCCACTGTCTCCCACTTTCTCCCACTGTCTCACCGCTGTCTCCCCGTTTTCGCCCCGCTGTCTCACCCCTGTGTCCCACTGTCTCCCACTGTCTCCCACTGTCTCCCCCTGTCTCCCACTGTCTCCCGCTGTCTCCCCCTGTCTCCCGCTGTCTCCCACTGTCTCCCCCTGTCTCCCACTGTCTCCCCCTGTCTCCCCCTGTCTCCCCCTGTCTCCCACTGTCTCCCCCTGTCTCCCACTGTCTCCCCCTTGTCTCCCACTGTCTCCCCCTGTCTCCCACTGTCTCCCACTGTCTCCCCACTGTCTCCCACTGTCTCCCCACTGTCTCCCCACTGTCTCCCACTGTCTCCTGCTCTCTCCCGCTGTCTCCCGCTGTCTCCCCCTGTCTCCCCCTGTCTCCCACTGATCCCACTGTTTCCCACTGTCTCCCCCTGTCTCCTGCTGTCTCCCGCTGTCTCCCCCTGTCTCCCCCTGTCTCCCCCTGTCTCCCCCTATCTCCCCCTGTCTCCCACTGTCTCCCACTGTCTCCCCCTGTCTCCCACTGTCTCCCCCTTGTCTCCCACTGTCTCCCCCTGTCTACCACTGTCTCCCCACTGTCTCCCACTGTCTCCCCACTGTCTCCCCACTGTCTCCCACTGTCTCCCGCTGTCTCCCGCTGTCTCCCGCTGTCTCCCGCTGTCTCCCCCTGTCTCCCCCTGCCTCCCACTGATCCCACTGTTTCCCACTGTCTCCCCCTGTCTCCTGCTGTCTCCCGCTGTCTCCCCCTGTCCCCCACTGTCTCCCCCTGTCTCCCGCTGTCTCTCCCTCTCTCTCGCTGTCTCGCGCTGTCTCCCGCTCTCTCCCCCTGTCTCTGCCTGTCTCCCACTGATCCCACTCTTTCACACTGTCTCCCCCTGTCTCCTGCTGTCTCCCGCTGTCTCCCGTCTTCCACTGTCTCCCTCTGTCTCCCCACTCTCTCCCACTGTCTCCCACAGTCTCCCCCCGTCTGCCGTTGTCTCTCGCTGTCTCTCGCTGTCTCCCGCTGTCTCCCCCTGTCTCCCACTGTCTCCCACTGTCTCCCCTGTCTCCCACTGTCTCCCCCTTTCTCCCCACTGTCTCCCCACTGTCTCCCACTGTCTCCAACTGTCTCCCCTGTCTCCCACTCTCTCCCCGCTGTCTCCCACTGTCTCCCCCTGTCCCCCGCTGTCTCCCCACTGTCTCCCCACGTCTCCCACTGTCTCCCACTGTCTCCCCCTGTCTCCCCGCTCTCTCCCCGCTGTTTTCCCACTGTCTCCCGCTGTCTCCCCACTGTCTCCACTGTCTCCTACTGTCTCTCACTGACTCCCCCTGTCTCCCACTGTCTCCCACTGTCTCCCACTGTATCCCACTGTCTCCCCGCTCTCTCCCCGCTGTCTCTCCACTGTCTCCCACTGTCTCCCACTGTCTTCCACTGTCTCCCACTCTCTCCCACTGTCTCCCCCTGTCTCCCACTGTCTCCCCCTGTCTCCCCGCTGTCTCCCTGCTGTCTCCCCTGTCTCCCACTGTCTCCCACTGTCTCCCGCTGTTCCCGCTGTCTCCCCCTGTCTAGCGCTGTCTCCCGCTGTCTCCTGCTGTCTCCCCGCTGTCTCCCCACTGTCTCCCGCTGTCTTCCCGCTGTCTCCCTGCTGTCTCCCCACTGTCTCCCCTCTGTCTCCCGCTGTCTCCCCGCTGTCTCCCCTCTGTCTCCCGCTGTCTCCCCCTGTCTCCCGCTGTCTCCCGCTGTCTCCCGCTGTCTCCCCCTGTCTCCCGCAGTCTCCCCCTGTCTCCCGCTGTCTCCCGCTGTCTCCTGCTGTCTCCCCCTGTCCACCGCTGTCTCTCGCTGTCTCCCCTCTGTCTCCCGCTGTCTCCCCGCTGTATCCCCGCTGTCTCCCACTATCTCCCACTGTCTCCCCCTGACTCCCGCTGTCTCCCACTGTCTCCCCCTGTCTCCCGCTGTATCCCCGCTGTCTCCCACTATCTCCCACTGTCTCCCCCTGACTCCCGCTGTCTCCCGTTGTCTCCCACTGTCTCCCCCTGTCTCCCACTGTCTCCCGCTGTCTCCCGCTGTCTCCCACTGTCTCCCCCTGTCCCCCACTGTCTCCCACTGTCTCCCACTGTCTCCCCCTGTCTCCCACTGTCTCCCCCTGTCTCCCACTGTCTCCTGTCTCCAACTCTCTCCCCGCTGTCTCCCCGCTTTCTCCCCCTGTCTCCCATATCTCCCACTGTCTCCCACTGTCTTCCCTGTCTCCCCCTGTCTCCCACTGTCCCCACTCTCTCCCCGCTGATCCCACTGTCTCCCCTTGTCTCCCACTGTCTCCCCCTTTCTCCCACTATCTCCCACTGTCTCCCACTGTCTCCCCACTGTCTCCCCACTGTCTCCCACTGTCTCCCCACTGTCTTCCACCTTCTCCCACTGTCTCCCCGTTGTCGCCCCGCTGTCTCCCCCCTGTGCCCCACTGTCTCCCACTGTCTCCCCCTGTCTCCCACTGTCTCCCACTGTCTCCACCTGTCTCCCGCTGTCTCCCCCTGTCTCCCGCTGTCTCCCCCTGTCTCCCACTGTCTCCCACTGTCTCCCCCTGTCTCCTCCTGTCTCCCCCTGTCTCCCACTGTCTCCCCCTGTCTCCCACTGTCTCCCCCTTGTCTCCCACTGTCTCCCCCTGTCTCCCACTGTCTACCACTGTCTCCCCACTGTCTCCCACTGTCTAACACTGTCTCCCAACTGTCTCCCACTGTCTCCCCACTGTCTCCCCACTGTCTCCCACTGTCTCCCGCTGTCTCCCCCTGTCTCCCGCTGTCTCCCCCTGTCTCCCACTGTCTCCCACTCTATCCCGCTGTCTCCCACTGATCCCACTGTTTCCCACTGTCTCCCCTGTCTCCTGCTGTCTCCCGCTGTCTCCCCTGTCTCCCACTGTCTCCCCCTGTCTCCCGCTGTCTCTCGCTCTCTCTCGCTGTCTCGCCCTGTCTCCCGATGTCTCCCCCTGTCTCCGCCTGTCTCCCACTGATCCCACTGTTTCACACTGTCTCCCCCTGTCTCCTGCTTTTCCCGCTGTCTCCCGTCTTCCACTGTCTCCCTCTGTCTCCCCACTGTCTCCCACTGTCTCCCCACTGTCTCCCCCCGTCTCCCGTTGTCTCTCGCTGTCTCTCGCTGTCTCCCGATGTCTCCCGCTGTCTCCCGCTGTCTCCCACTGTCTCCCACTGTCTCCCCCTGTCTCCCACTGTCTCCCCCTTTCTCCCCACTGCCTCCCCACTGTCTCCCACTGTCTCCCACTGTCTCCCACTGTCTCCCCTGTCTCCCACTCTCTCCCCGCTGTCTCCCACTGTCTCCCCCTGTCTCCCACTGATCCCACTGTTTCCCACTGTCTCCCCCTGTCTCCTGCTGTCTCCCGCTGTCTCCCCCTGTCTCCCACTGTCTCCCCCTGTCTCCCGCTGTCTCTCGCTCTCTCTCGCTGTCTCGCGCTGTCTCCCGCTGTCTTCCCCTGTCTCCGCCTGTCTCCCACTGATCCCACTGTTTCACACTGTCTCCCCCTGTCTCCTGCTGTCTTCCGCTGTCTCCCGTCTTCCACTGTCTCCCACTGTCTCCCCACTATCTCCCCCCGTCTCCCGCTGTCTCCCGCTGTCTCTCGCTGTCTCCCGCTGTCTCCCGCTGTCTCCCCCTGTCTCCCACTGTCTCCCCCTTTCTCCCCACTATCTCCCCACTGTCTCCCACTGTCTCCTACTGTCTCCCCTGTCTCCCACTCTCTCCCCGCTGTCTCCCCACTGTCTCCCCACGTCTCCCACTGTCTCCCACTGTCTCCCCCTGTCTCCCCGCTGTCTCCCCGCTGTTTTCCCACTGTCTCCCGCTGTCTCCCCACTGTCTCCCGCTGTCTCCCCACTGTCTCGCACTGTCTCCTACTCTTTCCCACTCTCTCCCACTGTCTCCGCATTGTCTCCCCCTGTCTGCCGCTGTCTCCCACATTGTCCCCCTGTCACCCACTGTCTCCCACTGTCTCCCCCTGTCTCCCACTGTCTCCCTCTGTCTCCCACTGTTTCCCCGCTGTCTCCCCACTGTCTCCCCCTGTCTCCCCACTGACTCCCGCTGTCTCCCGCTGTCTCCCCCTGTCTCCCCACTGTCTCGCCCTGTCTCCCACTGTCTCCCACTGTCTCCCCGCTGGTTCCCCGCTGTCTCCCCACTGTCTCCCCCTGTCTCCCCTGACTCCCGCTGTCTCCCGCTGTCTCCCGCTGTCTCCCGCTGTCTCCCCCTGTCTCCCCATTGTCTCCCACTGTCTCCCCCTGTCTCCCACTGTCTCCCCCTGTTTCCCCCTGTCTCCCGCTGTCTCCCCGTCTCCCGCTGTCTCCCGCTGTCTCCCGCTGTCTCCCGCTGTCTCCCTCTGTGTTCCGCTGTCTCCCCACTGTCTCCCACTGTCTCCCCACTGTCTCCCCCTGTCTCCCCCTGTCTCCCGCTGTCTTCTGCTGTCTCCCGCTGTCTCCCAGTGTCTCCCCCTGTCCCACACTGTCTCCCCCTGTCTCCCACTGTCTCCCCCTGTCTCCCACTGTCTACCCTTGTCTCCCACTGTCTCCTACTCGATCCCCCTGTCTCCTGATGTCTCCCACTGTCTCCCACTGTCTCCCCCTGTCTCCCCCTTTCTCCCACTGTCCCCACTCTCTCCCCGCTGTCTCCCACTGTCTCCCACTGTCTCCCCGCTGTCTCCCCGCTGTCTCCCCGCTTTCTCCCCTGTCTTCCACTGACTCCCCCTCTCTCCCACTCTCTCCCCCTGTCTCCCACTCTCTCCCGCTGTCTCCCCCCTGTCTTCCCCTGCCTCCCCCTGTCTCCCACTGTCTCCCACTGTCTCCCCTGTCTCCCCCTGTCTCCCACTGTCTCCCACTGTCTCCCACTGTCTCCCCCTGTCTCCCACTGTCTCCCCCTTTCTCCCCAGTGTCTCCACACTGTCTCCCACTGTCTCCCACTGTCTCCCACTGTCTCCCCCTGTCTCCCACTGTCTCCCCTTTCTCCCCACTGTCTCCAGACTGTCTCCCACTGTCTCCCACTGTCTCCCCTGTCTCCCACTCTCTCCCCGCTGACTCCCACTGTCTCCCCACTGTCTCCCCACTGTCTCCCCACGTCTCCCACTGTCTCCCACTGTCTCCCCCTGTCTCCCACTGTCTCCCTCTGTCTCCCATTGTTTACCCGCTGTCTCTCCACTGTCTCCCTCTGTCTCCCCACTGACTCCCGCTGTCTCCCGCTGTCTCCCCCTGTCTCCCCACTGTCTCGCCCTGTCTCCCACTGTCTCCCACTGTCTCCCACTGTCTCCCCTGTCTCCCGCTGTCTCCCACTGTCTCCCCGCTGGTTCCCCGCTGTCTCCCCACTGTCTCCCCCTGTCTCCCCCTGACTCCCGCTGTCTCCCGCTGTCTCCCGCTGTCTCCCCCTGTCTCCCCATTGTCTCCCACTGTCTCCCCCTGTCTCCCACTGTCTCCCCCTGTTTCCCCCTGTCTCCCGCTGTCTCCCCGTCTCCCGCTGTCTCCCGCTGTCTCCCGCTGTCTCCCGCTGTCTCCCTCTGTGTTCCGCTGTCTCCCCACTGTCTCCCCACTGTCTCCCACTGTCTCCCCACTGTCTCCCCCTGTCTCCCCCTGTCTCCCGCTGTCTTCTGCTGTCTCCCGCTGTCTCCCAGTGTCTCCCCCTGTCCCACACTGTCTCCCCCTGTCTCCCACTGTCTCCCCCTGTCTCCCACTGTCTACCCTTGTCTCCCACTGTCTCCTACTCGATCCCCCTGTCTCCTGATGTCTCCCACTGTCTCCCACTGTCTCCCACTGTCTCCCCCTTTCTCCCACTGTCCCCACTCTCTCCCCGCTGTCTCCCACTGTCTCCCACTGTCTCCCCGCTGTCTCCCCGCTGTCTCCCGCTGTCTTCCCCTGTCTCCGCCTGTCTCCCACTGATCCCACTGTTTCACACTGTCTCCCCCTGTCTCCTGCTGTCTTCCGCTGTCTCCCGTCTTCCACTGTCTCCCACTGTCTCCCCACTATCTCCCCCCGTCTCCCGCTGTCTCCCGCTGTCTCTCGCTGTCTCCCGCTGTCTCCCGCTGTCTCCCCTGTCTCCCACTGTCTCCCCCTTTCTCCCCACTATCTCCCCACTGTCTCCCACTGTCTCCTACTGTCTCCCCTGTCTCCCACTCTCTCCCCGCTGTCTCCCCACTGTCTCCCCACGTCTCCCACTGTCTCCCACTGTCTCCCCCTGTCTCCCCGCTGTCTCCCCGCTGTTTTCCCACTGTCTCCCGCTGTCTCCCCACTGTCTCCCGCTGTCTCCCCACTGTCTCGCACTGTCTCCTACTCTTTCCCACTCTCTCCCACTGTCTCCGCATTGTCTCCCCCTGTCTGCCGCTGTCTCCCACATTGTCCCCCTGTCACCCACTGTCTCCCACTGTCTCCCACTGTCTCCACTGTCTCCCTCTGTCTCCCACTGTTTCCCCGCTGTCTCCCCACTGTCTCCCCCTGTCTCCCCACTGACTCCCGCTGTCTCCCGCTGTCTCCCCCTGTCTCCCCACTGTCTCGCCCTGTCTCCCACTGTCTCCCACTGTCTCCCCGCTGGTTCCCCGCTGTCTCCCCACTGTCTCCCCCTGTCTCCCCTGACTCCCGCTGTCTCCCGCTGTCTCCCGCTGTCTCCCGCTGTCTCCCCCTGTCTCCCCATTGTCTCCCACTGTCTCCCCCTGTCTCCCACTGTCTCCCCCTGTTTCCCCCTGTCTCCCGCTGTCTCCCCGTCTCCCGCTGTCTCCCGCTGTCTCCCGCTGTCTCCCGCTGTCTCCCTCTGTGTTCCGCTGTCTCCCCACTGTCTCCCCACTGTCTCCCACTGTCTCCCCACTGTCTCCCCCTGTCTCCCCCTGTCTCCCGCTGTCTTCTGCTGTCTCCCGCTGTCTCCCAGTGTCTCCCCCTGTCCCACACTGTCTCCCCCTGTCTCCCACTGTCTCCCCCTGTCTCCCACTGTCTACCCTTGTCTCCCACTGTCTCCTACTCGATCCCCCTGTCTCCTGATGTCTCCCACTGTCTCCCACTGTCTCCCCTGTCTCCCCCTTTCTCCCACTGTCCCCACTCTCTCCCCGCTGTCTCCCACTGTCTCCCACTGTCTCCCCGCTGTCTCCCCGCTGTCTCCCGCTTTCTCCCCTGTCTTCCACTGACTCCCCCTCTCTCCCACTCTCTCCCCCTGTCTCCCACTCTCTCCCGCTGTCTCCCCCCTGTCTTCCCCTGCCTCCCCCTGTCTCCCACTGTCTCCCACTGTCTCCCCTGTCTCCCCCTGTCTCCCACTGTCTCCCACTGTCTCCCACTGTCTCCCCCTGTCTCCCACTGTCTCCCCCTTTCTCCCCAGTGTCTCCACACTGTCTCCCACTGTCTCCCACTGTCTCCCACTGTCTCCCCCTGTCTCCCACTGTCTCCCCTTTCTCCCCACTGTCTCCAGACTGTCTCCCACTGTCTCCCACTGTCTCCCCTGTCTCCCACTCTCTCCCCGCTGACTCCCACTGTCTCCCCACTGTCTCCCCACTGTCTCCCCACGTCTCCCACTGTCTCCCACTGTCTCCCCCTGTCTCCCACTGTCTCCCTCTGTCTCCCATTGTTTACCCGCTGTCTCTCCACTGTCTCCCTCTGTCTCCCCACTGACTCCCGCTGTCTCCCGCTGTCTCCCCCTGTCTCCCCACTGTCTCGCCCTGTCTCCCACTGTCTCCCACTGTCTCCCACTGTCTCCCCCTGTCTCCCGCTGTCTCCCACTGTCTCCCCGCTGGTTCCCCGCTGTCTCCCCACTGTCTCCCCCTGTCTCCCCCTGACTCCCGCTGTCTCCCGCTGTCTCCCGCTGTCTCCCCTGTCTCCCCATTGTCTCCCACTGTCTCCCCCTGTCTCCCACTGTCTCCCCCTGTTTCCCCCTGTCTCCCGCTGTCTCCCCGTCTCCCGCTGTCTCCCGCTGTCTCCCGCTGTCTCCCGCTGTCTCCCTCTGTGTTCCGCTGTCTCCCCACTGTCTCCCCACTGTCTCCCACTGTCTCCCCACTGTCTCCCCCTGTCTCCCCCTGTCTCCCGCTGTCTTCTGCTGTCTCCCGCTGTCTCCCAGTGTCTCCCCCTGTCCCACACTGTCTCCCCTGTCTCCCACTGTCTCCCCCTGTCTCCCACTGTCTACCCTTGTCTCCCACTGTCTCCTACTCGATCCCCCTGTCTCCTGATGTCTCCCACTGTCTCCCACTGTCTCCCACTGTCTCCCCCTGTCTCCCCCTTTCTCCCACTGTCCCCACTCTCTCCCCGCTGTCTCCCACTGTCTCCCACTGTCTCCCCGCTGTCTCCCCGCTGTCTCCCCGCTTTCTCCCCTGTCTTCCACTGACTCCCCCTCTCTCCCACTCTCTTCCCCTGTCTCCCACTCTCTCCCGCTGTCTCCCCCCTGTCTTCCCCTGCCTCCCCCTGTCTCCCACTGTCTCCCCTGTCTCCCCCTGTCTCCCACTGTCTCCCACTGTCTCCCCCTGTCTCCCACTGTCTCCCCTTTCTTCCCACTGTCTCCACACTGTCTCCCACTGTCTCCCACTGTCTCCCCTGTCTCCCACTCTCTCCCCGCTGTCTCCCACTGTCTCCCCACTGTCTCCCCACTGTCTCCCCACGTCTCCCACTGTCTCCCACTGTCTCCCCCTGTCTCCCACTGTCTCCCTCTGTCTCCCATTGTTTACCCGCTGTCTCTCCACTGTCTCCCTCTGTCTCCCCACTGACTCCCGCTGTCTCCCGCTGTCTCCCCCTGTCTCCCCACTGTCTCGCCCTGTCTCCCACTGTCTCCCACTGTCTCCCACTGTCTCCCCCTGTCTCCCGCTGTCTCCCACTGTCTCCTCCTGTCTCCCACTGTCTCCCACTGTCTCCCCGCTCTTTCCCCGCTGTCTCCCCACTGTCTCCCCCTGTCTCCCCCTGAATCCCGCTGTCTCCCGCTGTCTCCCGCTGTCTCCCACTGTATCCCACTGTCTCCCACTCTCTCCCAGTGTCTCCCGCTGTCTTCCACCTGACTTCCCGCTGTCTCCCCTCTGTCTCCCGCTGTCTCCCGCTGTCTCCCCCTGTCTCCCGCTGTCTCCCGCTGTCTCCCGATGTCTCCCGCTGTCTCCCACTCTCTCCCCCTGTCTCCCGCTGTCTCCCACTCTAGCCCCGTTGTCTCCCACTGTGTCCCACTTTCTCCCACTGTCTCCCACTGTCTACCACTGTCTCCCCCTGTCTCCCACTGTCTCCCCCTGTCTCCCCGCTTTCTCCCCGCTGTCTCCCCTGTCTCCCACTGTCTCCCAATGTCTCCCACTCTGTCCCACTGTCTCCCGCTGTCTTCCCGCTGTCTCCCCGCTGTCTCCCCTCTGTCTCCCGCTGTCTCCCGTGTCTCCCCCCCTGTCTCCCGCTGTCTCCCGTTGTCTCCCGCTGGCTCCCCTGTCTCCCCCTGTCTCTCGCTGTCTCCCCCTGTCTCCCGCTGTCTCCCGCTGTCTCTCGCTGGCTCCCCCTGTCTCCCTCTGTCTCCCACTGTCTCCCCCATCTCCCACTGTCTCCCACTGTCTCCCCCTGTCTCCCGCTGTCTCCCCCTGTCTCCCACTGTCTCCCACTCTATCCCCCTGTCTCCCGATGTCTCCCAGTGTCTCCCCACTGTCTCCCCCTGTCTCCCACTGTCTACCCTGTCTCCCCCTGTATCCCACTGTCTCCCCCTAACTCCCACTGTCTCCCACTGTCATCCACTGTCTCCGCCTGTCTCCCAATGTCTCCCCCTGTCTCCCCCTGACTACCCCTGTCTCCCACTGTCTCCCCCTGTCTCCCGCTTTCTCCCACTGTCTCCCTCTGTCTCCCACTGTCTCCCAGTGTCTCCCCCTTTCTCCCCACTGTCTCCCCACTGTCTCCCACTGTCTCCCCACTGTCTCCCACTGTCTCCCGTGTCTCCCACTCTCTCCCCGCTGTCTCCCACTGTCTCCCCCTGTCTCCTGCTGTCTCCCCACTGTCTCCCGTCTCCCACCTGTCTCCCACTGTCTCCCCTGTCTCCCCCTGTCTCCCACTGTCTCCCACTGTCTCCCACTGTCTCCCACTGTCTCCCCCTGTCTCCCGCTGTCTCCCGCTGTCTCCCCCGGTCTCCCCACTGTCTCGCCCTGTCTCCCACTGTCTCCCATGTCTCCCCCTGTCTCCTGCTGTCTCCCACTGTCTCCCCCTGTCTCCCACTGTCTCCCCGCTGTTTCCCCGCTGTCTCCCCACTGTCTCCCCCTGTCTCCCACTGTCTCCCCCTGTCTCCCCCTGTCTCCCACTGTCTCCCACTGTCTCCCACTGTCTCCCCACTGTCTCCCCCTGTCTCCCACTGTCTCCCACTGTCTCTCACTGTCTCCCCCTGTCTCCCACTGTCTCCCACTGTCTCCCACTGTCTCCCACTGTCTCCTACTGTCTCCCACTGTCTCCCACTGTATCCCACTGTCTCCCCGCTGTTTCCCCGCTGTCTCCCCACTGTCTCCCCTGTCTCCCACTGTCTCCCACTGTCTCCCACTGTATCCCACTGTCTCCCCGCTCTCTCCCCGCTGTCTCCCCACTGTCTCCCACTGTCTCCCACTGTCTTCCACTGTCTCCCTCTCTCCCACTGTCTCCCCCTGTCTCCCACCTGTCTCCCCTTGTCTCCCCGCTGTCTCTCCGCAGTCTCCCCTGTCTCCCACTGTCTCCCACTGTCTCCCGCAGTTCCCGCTGTCTCCTGCTGTCTCCCGCTGTCTCCCGCTGTCTCCCCCTGTCTCCCGCTGTCTCCCGCTGTCTCCCGCTGTCTCCCCGCTGTCTCCCCACTTTTCTCCCGCTGTCTTCCCGCTGTCTCCCCGCTGTCTCCCCGCTGTCTACCCTCTGTCTCCCGCTGTTTCCCGCTGTCTCCCCGCTGTCTCCCCGCTGTCTCCCCTCTGTCTCCCGCTGTCTCCCGCTGTATCCCCCTGTCTCCTGCTGTCTCCCGCTGTCTACCGCTGTCTCCCGCTGTCTCCCGCTGTCTCCCACTGTCTCCCCCAGTCACCCACTGTCTCCCACTGTCTCCCCGCTGTTTCCCCGCTGTCTCCCCACTGTCTCCCCCTGCTCCCCCCGACTCCCGCTGTCTCCTGATGTCTCCCGCTGTCTCCCACTGTCTCCCACTGTCTCCCACTGTCTCCCCACTGTCTCCCCCTGTCTCCCACTGTCTCCCACTGTCTCCCACTGTCTCTCACTGTCACCCCCTGTCTCCCACTGTCTCCCACTGTCTCCCACTGTATCCCACTGTCTCTCCGCTCTCTCCCCACTGTCTCCCCACTGTCTCCCACTGTCTCCCACTGTCTTCCACTGTCTCCCACTCTCTCCCACTGTCTCCCCCTGTCTCCCACTGTCTCCCCCTGTCTCCCCGCTGTCTCCCCGCAGTCTCCCCTGTCTCCCACTGTCTCCCACTGTCTCCCGCTGTTCCCGCTGTCTCCTGCTGTCTCCCGCTGTCTCCCGCTGTCTCCCCCTGTCCTCCCGCTGTCTCCCGCTGTCTCCCCGCTGTCTCCCACTCTCTCCCGCTGTCTTACCGCTGTCTCCCCGCTGTCTCCCCGCTGTCTACCCTCTGTCTCCCGCTGTTTCCCGCTGTCTCCCCGCTGTCTCCCCGCTGTCTCCCCTCTGTCTCCCGCTGTCTCCCGCTGTCTCCCCCTGTCTCCCGCTGTCTCCCGCTGTCTCCCGCTGTCTCCCCCTGTCTCCCGCAGTCTCCCCCTGTCTCCCGCTGTCTCCCGCTGTCTCCCCCTGTCCACCGCTGGCTCCCACGGTCTCCCCTCTGTCGCCCGCTGTCTCCCGCTGTATCCCCGCTGTCTCCCACTGTCTCCCCCTGTCTCCCGCTGTCTCCTGCTCTCTCCCGCTGTCTCCCACTGTCTCCCCCTGTCCCCCACTGTTCTCCCACTCTATCCCACTGTCTCCCCCTGTTTCCCCTGTCTCCCCCTGTCTCCCACTGTCTCCTTCTGTCTCCAACTCTCTCCCCGCTGTCTCCCCGCTGTCTCCTCCTGTCTCCCATATCTCCCACTGTCTCCCCCTGTCTCCCACTGTCTCCCCCTTTCTCCCACTATCTCCCACTGTCTCCCACTGTCTCCCTTTTTTCCCACTGTCTCCCACTGTCTCCCCACTGTCTCCCCACTCTCTCCCACTCTCTCCCCACTGTCTCCCACTGTCTCCCCGCAGTTTCCCCGTTGTCGCCCCGCTGTCTCCCCCCTGTGTCCCGCTGTCTCCCCTCTGTCTCCCGCTGTCTCCCGCTGTCTCCCCCTGTCTCCCGCTGTCTCCCGCTGTCTCCCGCTGTCTCCCACTCTCTCCCCTGTCTCCCGCTGTCTCCACTCTAGCCCCGTTGTCTCCCACTGTGTCCCACTGTGTCCCACTGTCTCCCACTGTCTACCACTGTCTCCCCCTGTCTCCCACTGTCTCCCCCTGTCTCCCCGCTGTCTCCCCGCTGTCTCCCCTGTCTCCCACTGTCTCCCAATGTCTCCCACTCTGTCCCACTGTCTCCCGCTGTCTTCCCGCTGTCTCCCCGCTGTCTCCCCTCTGTCTCCTGCTGTCTCCCGCTGTCTCCCCCTGTCTCCCGCTGTCTCCCGTTGTCTCCCGCTGTCTCCCCCTGTCTCCCCCTGTCTCTCGCTGTCTCCCCCTGTCTCCCGCTGTCTCCCGCTGTCTCCCCCTTTCTCCCTCTGTCTTCCACTGTCTCCCCCTGTCTCCCACTGTCTCCACTGTCTCCAGCCTGTCTCCCGCTGTCTCCCCCTGTCTCCCACTGTCTCCCACTCTATCCCCCTGTCTCCCGATGTCTCCCAGTGTCTCCCCACTGTCTCCCCCTGTCTCCCACTGTCTACCCTGTCTCCCCCTGTATCCCCACTGTCTCCCCCTAACTCCCACTGTCTCCCACTGTCATCCACTGTCTCCGCCTGTCTCCCAATGTCTCCCCCTGTCTCCCCCTGACTACCCTGTCTCCCACTGTCTCCCCCTGTCTCCCGCTGTCTCCCACTGTCTCCCCCTGTCTCCCACTGTCTCCCAGTGTCTCCCCTTTCTCCCCACTGTCTCCCCACTGTCTCCCACTGTCTCCCACTGTCTCCCCTGTCTCCCACTCTCTCCCCGCTGTCTCCCACTGTCTCCCCCTGTCTCCTGCTCTCTCCCCACTGTCTCCCCTGTCTCCCACTGTCTCCCCCGTCTCCCCCTGTCTCCCAGTGTATCCCACTGTCTCCCACTGTCTCCCCACTGTCTCCCCCTGTCTCCCGCTGTCTCCCGCTGTCTCCCCCGGTCTCCCCACTGTCTCGCCCTGTCTCCCACTGTCTCCATGTCTCCCCCTGTCTCCTGCTGTCTCCCACTGTCTCCCCCTGTCTCCCACTGTCTCCCCGCTGTTTCCCCGCTGTCTCCCCACTGTCTCCCCCTGTCTCCCACTGTCTCCCCCTGTCTCCCCCTGTCTCCCACTGTCTCCCACTGTCTCCCCACTGTCTCCCCCTGTCTCCCACTGTCTCCCACTGTCTCTCACTGTCTCCCACTGTCTCCCACTGTCTCCCACTGTCTCGCACTGTCTCCCACTGTCTCCTACTGTCTCCCACTGTCTCCCACTGTATCCCACTGTCTCCCCGCTGTTTCCCGCTGTCTCCCCACTGTCTCCCCCTGTCTCCCACTGTCTCCCACTGTCGCCCACTGTATCCCACTGTCTCCCCGCTCTCTCCCCGCTGTCTCCCCACTGTCTCCCACTGTCTCCCACTGTCTTCCACTGTCTCCCACTCTCTCCCAATGTCTCCCCCTGTCTCCCACTGTCTCCTCCTGTCTCCCCCCTGTCTCTCCGCAGTCTCCCCTGTCTCCCACTGTCTCCCACTGTCTCCCGCGGTTCCCGCTGTCTCCCGCTGTCTCCCCCTGTCTCCCCCTGTCTCCCGCTGTCTCCCGCTGTCTCCGCGCTGTCTCCCCACTGTCTCCCGCTGTCTTCCCGCAGTCTCCCCGCTGTCTCCCCGCTGTCTACCCTCTGTCTCCCGCTGTTTCCCGCTGTCTCCCCGCTGTCTCCCCGCTGTCTCCCCTCTGTCTCCCGCTGTCTCCCGCTGTATCCCCCTGTCTCCCGCTGTCTCCCGCTGTCTACCGCTGTCTCCCGCTGTCTCCCGCTGTCTCCCACTGTCTCCCCCTGTCACCCACTGTCTCCCACTGTCTCCCCGCTGTTTCCCCGCTGTCTCCCCACTGTCTCCCACTGGCTCCCCCGACTCCCGCTGTCTCCCACTGTCTCCCACTGTCTCCCACTGTCTCCCCACTGTCTCCCCCTGTCTCCCACTGTCTCCCACTGTCTCCCACTGTCTCTCACTGTCACCCCTGTCTCCCACTGTCTTCCACTGTCTCCCACTGTATCCCACTGTCTCCCCGCTCTCTCTCCGCTGTATCCCCACTGTTTCCCACTGTCTCCCACTGTCTTCCACTGTCTCCCACTCTCTCCCACTGTCTCCCCCTGTCTCCCACTGTCTCCCCCTGTCTCCCCGCTGTCTCCCCGCAGTCTCCCCTGTCTCCCACTGTCTCCCACTGTCTCCCGCTGTCTCCTGCTGTCTCCCGCTGTCTCCCCTGTCTCCCGCTGTCTCCCGCTGTCTCCCCGCTGTCTCCCACTGTCTCCCGCTGTCTCCCGCTGTCTCCCCGCTGTCTCCACTGTCTCCCGCTGTCTTACCGCTGTCTCCCCGCTGTCTCCCCGCTGTCTACCCTCTGTCTCCCGCTGTTTCCCGCTGTCTCCCCGCTGTCTCCCCTCTGTCGCCCGCTGTCTCCCGCTGTATCCCCGCTGTCTCCCACTGTCTCCCCCTGTCTCCCGCTGTCTCCCGCTGTCTCCCGCTGTCTCCCACTGTCTTCCCCTGTCCCGCACTGTCTCCCACTGTCTCCCACTGTCTCCCCCTGTCTCCCCCTGTCTCCCCCTGGTCTCCCACTGTCTCCTTCTGTCTCCAACTCTCTTCCCGCTGTCTCCCCGCTGTCTCCTCCTGTCTCCCATATCTCCCACTGTCTCCCACTGTCTCCCCCTGTCTCCCCCTGTCTCCCACTGTCCCCACTCTCTCCCCGCTGTCTCCAACTGTCTCCCCCTGTCTCCCACTGTCTCCCCCTTTCTCCCACTATCTCCCACTGTCTCCCACTGTCTCCCTTTTTCCCACTGTCTCCCCACTGTCTCCCCACTGTCTCCCACTGTCTCCCCACTGTCTCCCACTGTCTCCCCGCTGTCTCCCCCGTTGTCGCCCCGCTGTCTCCCCCCTGTGTCCCGCTGTCTCCCCTCTGTCTCCCGCTGTCTCCCGCTGTCTCCCCTGTCTCCCGCTGTCCTCCCGCTGTCTCCCGCTGTCTCCCACTCTCTCCCCCTGTCTCCCGCTGTCTCCCACTCTAGCCCCGTTGTCTCCCACTGTGTCCCACTGTCTCCCACTGTCTCCCACTGTCTACCACTGTCTCCCCCTGTCTCCCACTGTCTCCCCTGTCTCCCCGCTGTCTCCCCGCTGTCTCCCCTGTCTCCCACTGTCTCCCAATGTCTCCCACTCTGTCCCACTGTCTCCCGCTGTCTTCCCGATGTCTCCCCGCTGTCTCCCCTCTGTCTCCCGCTGTCTCCCGCTGTCTCCCCCTGTCTCCCGCTGTCTCCCGTTGTCTCCCGCTGTCTCCCCCTGTCTCCCCCTGTCTCTCGCTGTCTCCCCCTGTCTCCCGCTGTCTCCCGCTGTCTCCCCCTGTCTCCCTCTGTCTCCCACTGTCTCCCCCTGTCTCCCACTGTCTCCCACTGTCTCCCCCTGTCTGCCGCTGTCTCCCCCTGTCTCCCACTGTCTCCCACTCTATCCCCCTATCTCCCGATGTCTCCCAGTGTCTCCCCACTGTCTCCCCCTGTCTCCCACTGTCTACCCTGTCTCCCCCTGTATCCCACTGTCTCCCCCTAACTCCCACTGTCTCCCACTGTCTTCCACTGTCTCCGCCTGTCTCCCAATGTCTCCCCCTGTCTCCCCCTGACTACCCCTGTCTCCCACTGTCTCCCCCTGTCTCCCGCTGTCTCCCACTGTCTCCCCCTGTCTCCCACTGTCTCCAGTGTCGCCCCCTTTCTCCCCACTGTCTCCCACTGTCTCCCACTGTCTCCCACTGTCTCCCCTGTCTCCCACTCTCTGCCCGCTGTCTCCCACTGTCTCCCCCTGTCTCCTGCTGTCTCCCCACTGTCTCCCCCTGTCTCCCACTGTCTCCCCCTGTCTCCCGCTGTCTCCCCTGTCTCCCCTGTCTCTCGCTGTCTCCCCCTGTCTCCCGCTGTCTCCCGCTGTCTCCCCCTGTCTCCCTCTGTCTCCCACTGTCTCCCCCTGTCTCCCACTGTCTCCCACTGTCTCCCCCTGTCTGCCGCTGTCTCCCCCTGTCTCCCACTGTCTCCCACTCTATCCCCCTGTCTCCCGATGTCTCCCAGTGTCTCCCCACTGTCTCCCCCTGTCTCCCACTGTCTACCCTGTCTCCCCCTGTATCCCACTGTCTCCCCCTAACTCCCACTGTCTCCCACTGTCCTTCCACTGTCTCCGCCTGTCTCCCAATGTCTCCCCCTGTCTCCCCTGACTACCCCTGTCTCCCACTGTCTCCCCCTGTCTCCCGCTGTCTCCCACTGTCTCCCCTGTCTCCCACTGTCTCCCAGTGTCGCCCCCTTTCCTCCCCCACTGTCTCCCCACTGTCTCCAACAGTCTCCCACTGTCTCCCTGTCTCCCACTCTCTGCCCGCTGTCTCCCACTGTCTCCCCCTGTCTCCTGCTGTCTCCCCACTGTCTCCCCCTGTCTCCCACTGTCTCCCCTGTCTCCTGCTGTCTCCCACTGTCTCCCCCTGTCTCCCACTGTCTCCCCGCTGTTTCCCCGATGTCTCCCCACTGTCTCCCCCTGTCTCCCACTGTCTCCCCCTGTCTCCCCCTGTCTCCCACTGTCTCCCACTGTCTCCCACTGTCTCCCCACTGTCTCCCCCTGTCTCCCACTGTCTCCCACTGTCTCTCACTGTCTCCCCCTGTCTCCCACTGTCTCCGACGGTCTCCCACTGTCTCCCACTGTCTCCTACTGTCTCCCACTGTCTCCCACTGTATCCCACTGTCTCCCGCTGTTTCCCCGCTGTCTCCCCACTGTCTCCCCCTGTCTCCCACTGTCTCCCACTGTATCCCACTGTCTCCCCGCTCTCTCCCCGCTGTCTCCCCACTGTCTCCCACTGTCTCCCACTGTCTTCCACTGTCTCCCACTCTCTCCCACTGTCTCCCCCTGTCTCCCACTGTCTCCCCCTGTCTCCCCGCTGTCTCTCCACAGTCTCCCTGTCTCCCACTGTCTCCCACTGTCTCCCGCGGTTCCCGCTGTCTCCTGCTGTCTCCCGCTGTCTCCCGCTGTCTCCCGCTGTCTCCCCCTGTCTCCCGCTGTCTCCCGCTGTCTCCCCGCTGTCTCCCCACTGTCTCCCGCTGTCTTCCCGCTGTCTCCCCGCTGTCTCCCCGCTGTCTACCCTCTGTCTCCCGCTGTTTCCCGCTGTCTCCCCGCTGTCTCCCCGCTGTCTCCCCTCTGTCTCCCGCTGTCTCCCGCTGTATCCCCTGTCTCCCGCTTTCTCCCGCTGTCTACCGCTGTCTCCCGCTGTCTCCCGCTGTCTCCCACTGTCTCCCCCTGTCACCCACTGTCTCCCACTGTCTCCCCGCTGTTTCCCCGCTGTCTCCCCACTGTCTCCCCCTGGCTCCCCCCGACTCCCGCTGTCTCCTGCTGTCTCCCGCTCTCTCCCACTGTCTCCCCTGTCTCCCGCTGTCTCCCGCTGTCTCCCGCTGTCTCCCACTGTCTTCCCCTGTCCCCCACTGTCTCCCACTGTCTCCCACTGTCTCCCCCTGTCTCCCCCTGTCTCCCCCTGTCTCCCACTGTTTCCTTCTGTCTCCAACTCTCTTCCCGCTGTCTCCCCGCTGTCTCCTCCTGTCTCCCATATCTCCCACTGTCTCCCACTGTCTCCCCCTGTCTCCCCCTGTATCCCACTGTCCCCACTCTCTCCCTGCTGTCTCCAACTGTCTCTCCCTGTCTCCCCCTTTCTCCCACTATCTCCCACTGTCTCCCAACTGTCTCCCTTTTTTCCCACTGTCTCCCCACTGTCTCCCCACTGTCTCCCACTGTCTCCCCACTGTCTCCCACTGTCTCCCCGCTGTCTCCCGTTGTCGCCCCGCTGTCTCCCCCCTGTGTCCCGCTGTCTCCCCTCTGTCTCCCGCTGTCTCCCGCTGTCTCCCCCTGTCTCCCGCTGTCTCCCGCTGTCTCCCGCTGTCTCCCGCTGTCTCCCACTCTCTCCCCCTGTCTCCCGCTGTCTCCCACTCTAGCCCCGTTGTCTCCACTGTGTCCCACTGTCTCCCACTGTCTCCCACTGTCTACCACTGTCTCCCCCTGTCTCCCACTGTCTCCCCCTGTCTCCCCGCTGTCTCCCCGCTGTCTCCCCTGTCTCCCACTGTCTCCCAATGTCTCCCACTCTGTCCCACTGTCTCCCGCTGTCTTCCCGCTGTCTCCCCGCTGTCTCCCCTCTGTCTCCCGCTGTCTCCCGCTGTCTCCCCCTGTCTCCCGCTGTCTCCCGTTGTCTCCCGCTGTCTCCCCCTGTCTCCCCCTGTCTCTCGCTGTCTCCCCCTGTCTCCCGCTGTCTCCCGCTGTCTCCCCCTGTCTCCCTCTGTCTCCCACTGTCTCCCCTGTCTCCCACTGTCTCCCACTGTCTCCCCCTGTCTGCCGCTGTCTCCCCCTGTCTCCCACTGTCTCCCACTCTATCCCCCTATCTCCCGATGTCTCCCAGTGTCTCCCCACTGTCTCTTCCTGTCTCCCACTGTCTACCCTGTCTCCCCCTGTATCCCACTGTCTCCCCCTAACTCCCACTGTCTCCCACTGTCTTCCACTGTCTCCGCCTGTCTCCCAATGTCTCCCCCTGTCTCCCCCTGACTACCCCTGTCTCCCACTGTCTCCCCCTGTCTCCCGCTGTCTCCCACTGTCTCCCCCTGTCTCCCAGTGTCGCCCCCTTTCTCCCCACTGTCTCCCCACTGTCTCCCACTGTCTCCCACTGTCTCCCCTGTCTCCCACTCTCTGCCCGCTGTCTCCCACTGTCTCCCCTGTCTCCTGCTGTCTCCCCACTGTCTCCCCCTGTCTCCCACTGTCTCCCCCTGTCTCCTGCTGTCTCCCACTGTCTCCCCCTGTCTCCCACTGTCTCCCCGCTGTTTCCCCGGTGTCTCCCCACTGTCTCCCCCTGTCTCCCACTGTCTCCCCCTGTCTCCCCCTGTCTCCCACTGTCTCCCACTGTCTCCCCACTGTCTCCCCCTGTCTCCCACTGTCTCCACTGTCTCTCACTGTCTCCCCCTGTCTCCCACTGTCTCCGACTGTCTCCCACTGTCTCCTACTGTCTCCCACTGTCTCCCACTGTATCCCACTGTCTCCCCGCTGTTTCCCCGCTGTCTCCCCACTGTCTCCCCCTGTCTCCCACTGTCTCCCACTGTATCCCACTGTCTCCCCGCTCTCTCCCCTCTGTCTCCCCACTGTCTCCCACTGTCTCCCACTGTCTTCCACTGTCTCCCACTCCTTCCCACTGTCTCCCCTGTCTCCCACTGTCTCCCCCTGTCTCCCCGCTGTCTCCCCGCAGTCTCCCCTGTCTCCCACTGTCTCCCACTGTCTCCCGCGGTTCCGCTGTCTCCCGCTGTCTCCCGCTGTCTCCCGCTGTCTCCCCTGTCTCCCGCTGTCTCCCGCTGTCTCCCCGCTGTCTCCCCACTGTCTCCCGCTGTCTTCCCGCTGTCTCCCCGCTGTCTCCCCGCTGTCTACCCTCTGTCTCCCGCTGTTTCCCGCTGTCTCCCAGCTGTCTCCCCGCTGTCTCCCCTCTGTCTCCCGCTGTCTCCCGCTGTATCCCCTGTCTCCCGCTGTCTCCCGCTGTCTACCGCTGTCTCCCGCTGTCTCCCGCTGTCTCCCACTGTCTCCCCTGTCACCCACTGTCTCCCACTGTCTCCCCGCTGTTTCCCCGCTGTCTCCCCACTGTCTCCCCCTGGCTCCCCCCGACTCCCGCTGTCTCCTGCTGTCTCCCGCTGTCTCCCACTGTCTCCCACTGTCTCCCACTGTCTCCCCACTGTCTCCCCCTGTCTCCCACTGTCTCCCACTGTCTCCCACTGTCTCTCACTGTCACCCCTGTCTCCCACTGTCTCCCACTGTCTCCCACTGTATCCCACTGTCTCCCCGCTCTCTCCCCGCTGTCTCCCCACTGTCTCCCACTGTCTCCCACTGTCTTCCACTGTCTCCCCACTCTCTCCCACTGTCTCCCCCTGTCTCCCACTGTCTCCCCCTGTCTCCCCGCTGTCTCCCCGCAGTCTCCCCTGTCTCCCACTGTCTCCCACTGTCTCCCGCTGTTCCCGCTGTCTCCTGCTGTCTCCCGCTGTCTCCGCTGTCTCCCCTGTCTCCCGCTGTCTCCCACTGTCTCCCGCTGGTCTCCCACTGTCTCCCGCTGTTCCCGCTGTCTCCTGCTGTCTCTCCGCTGTCTCCCCGCTGTCTCCCCTCTGTCTCCCGCAGTCTCCCGCTGTCTCCCGCTCTCTCCCGCTGTCTCCCCCTGTCTCCCGCAGTCTCCCCCTGTCTCCCGCTGTCTCCCGCTGTCTCAGCCTGTCCACCGCTGGCTCCCGCTGTCTCCCCTCTGTCGCCCGCTGTCTCCCGCTGTATCCCCGCTGTCTCCCACTGTCTCCCCCTGTCTTCCGCTATCTCCCGCTGTCTCCCGCTGTCTCCCCCTGTCTCCCCCTGTCCCCCACTGTCTCCCACTGTCTCCCACTGTCTCCCCCTGTCTCCCCCTGTCTCCCCCTGTCTCCCACTGTCTCCTTCTGTATCCAACTCGCTCCCTGCTGTCTCCCCGCTGTCTCCTCCTGTGTCCCATATCTCCCACTGTCTCCCACTGTCTCCCCCTGTCTCCCCCTGTCTCCCACTGTCCCCACTCTCTCCCGCTGTCTCCAACTGTCTCCCCCTGTCTCCCACTGTCTCCCCCTTTCTCATACTATCTCCCACTGTCTCCCACTGTCTCCCTTTTTTCCCACTGTCTCCCACTGTCTCCCCACTGTCTCCCCACTGTCTCCCACTGTCTCCCCGCTGTCTCCCCGTTGTCGCCCCGCTGTCTCCCCCCTGTGTCCCACTGTCTCCCACTGTCTCCCACTGTCTCCGCTGTCTCCCACTGTCTCCCGCTGTCTCCCCCTGTCTCCCCCTGTCTCCCACTGTCTCCCACTGTCTCCCCTGTCTCCCCCTGTCTCCCCCTGTCTCCCCCTGTCTCCCCCTGTCTCCCACTGTCTCCCCCTTGTCTCCCACTGTCTCCCCCTGTCTCCCACTGTCTACCACTGTCTCCCCACTGTCTCCCACTGTCTCCCACTGTCTCCCCACTGTCTCCCTGTCTCCCGCTGTCTCCCGCTGTCTCCCGCTGTCTCCCGCTGTCTCCCCCTGTCTCCCCCTGTCTCCCACTGATCCCACTGTTTCCCACTGTCTCCCCCTGTCTCCTCCTGTCTCCCGCTGTCTCCCCCTGTCTCCCGCTGTCTCCCGCTGTCTCCCGCTGTCTCCCCCTGTCTCCCCCTGTCTCCCGCTGTCTCCCCGCTGTCTCCCCCTGTCTCCCTCTGTCTCCCACTGTCTCCCCCTGTCTCCCACTGTCTCCCACTCTATCCCCCTGTCTCCCGATGTCTCCCAGTGTCTCCCCACTGTCTCCCCCTGTCTCCCACTGTCTACCCTGTCTCCCCCTGTATCCCACTGTCTCCCCCCTAACTCCCACTGTCTCCCACTGTCATCCACTGTCTCCGCCTGTCTCCCAATGTCTCCCCCTGTCTCCCCCTGACTACCCCTGTCTCCCACTGTCTCCCCCTGTCTCCCGCTGTCTCCCACTGTCTCCCCCTGTCTCCCACTGTCTCCCAGTGTCTCCCCCTTTCTCCCCACTGTCTCCCCACTGTCTCCCACTGTCTCCCACTGTCTCCCCTGTCTCCCACTCTCTCCCCGCTGTCTCCCACTGTCTCCCCCTGTCTCCTGCTCTCTCCCCACTGTCTCCCCCTGTCTCCCACTGTCTCCCCCGTCTCCCCCTGTCTCCCAGTGTATCCCACTGTCTCCCACTGTCTCCCCACTGTCTCCCCCTGTCTCCCGCTGTCTCCCGCTGTCTCCCCCGGTCTCCCCACTGTCTCGCCCTGTCTCCCACTGTCTCCCATGTCTCCCCCTGTCTCCTGCTGTCTCCCACTGTCTCCCCCTGTCTCCCACTGTTTCCCCGCTGTTTCCCCGCTGTCTCCCCACTGTCTCCCCCTGTCTCCCACTGTCTCCCCCTGTCTCCCCCTGTCTCCCACTGTCTCCCACTGTCTCCCCACTGTCTCCCCCTGTCTCCCACTGTCTCCCACTGTCTCTCACTGTCTCCCACTGTCTCCCACTGTCTCCCACTGTCTCCCACTGTCTCCCACTGTCTCCTACTGTCTCCCACTGTCTCCCACTGTATCCCACTGTCTCCCCGCTGTTTCCCCGCTGTCTCCCCACTGTCTCCCCCTGTCTCCCACTGTCTCCCACTGTATCCCACTGTCTCCCCGCTCTCTCCCCGCTGTCTCCCCACTGTCTCCCACTGTCTCCCACTGTCTTCCACTGTCTCCCACTCTCTCCCACTGTCTCCCCCTGTCTCCCACTGTCTCCCCCTGTCTCCCCCCTGTCTCTCCGCAGTCTCCCCTGTCTCCCCACTGTCTCCCACTGTCTCCCGCGGTTCCCGCTGTCTCCTGCTGTCTCCCGCTGTCTCCCGCTGTCTCCCCCTGTCTCCCGCTGTCTCCCGCTGTCTCCCCGCTGTCTCCCCGCTGTCTCCCCACTGTCTCCCGCTGTCTTCCCGCAGTCTCCCCCGCTGTCTCCCCGCTGTCTACCCTCTGTCTCCCGCTGTTTCCCGCTGTCTCCCCGCTGTCTCCCCGCTGTCTCCCCTCTGTCTCCCGCTGTCTCCCGCTGTATCCCCCTGTCTCCCGCTGTCTCCCGCTGTCTACCGCTGTCTCCCGCTGTCTCCCGCTGTCTCCCACTGTCTCCCCCTGTCACCCACTGTCTCCCACTGTCTCCCCGCTGTTTCCCCGCTGTCTCCCCACTGTCTCCCACTGGCTCCCCCCGACTCCCGCTGTCTCCTGCTGTCTCCCGCTGTCTCCCACTGTCTCCCACTGTCTCCCACTGTCTCCCCACTGTCTCCCCCTGTCTCCCACTGTCTCCCACTGTCTCCCACTGTCTCTCACTGTCACCCCCTGTCTCCCACTGTATCCCACTGTATCCCACTGTCTCCCCGCTCTCTCCCCGCTGTCTCCCCACTGTCTCCCACTGTCTCCCACTGTCTTCCACTTTCTCCCACTCTCTCCCACTGTCTCCCCCTGTCTCCCACTGTCTCCCCCTGTCTCCCCGCTGTCTCCCCTGTCTCCCACTGTCTCCCACTGTCTCCCGCTGTTCCCGCTGTCTCCTGCTGTCTCCCGCTGTCTCCCCCTGTCTCCCGCTGTCTCCCGCTGTCTCCCGCTGTCTCCCCGCTGTCTCCCACTGTCTCCCGCTGTCTTACCGCTGTCTCCCCGCTGTCTCCCCGCTGTCTAACCTCTGTCTCCCGCTGTTTCCCGCTGTCTCCCCGCTGTCTCCCCGCTGTCTCCCCTCTGTCTCCCGCTGTCTCCCGCTGTCTCCCCCTGTCTCCCGCTGTCTCCCGCTGTCTCCCCCTGTCTCCCGCAGTCTCCCCCTGTCTCCCGCTGTCTCCCGCTGTCTCCCCCTGTCCACCGCTGGCTCCCGCTGTCTCCCCTCTGTCGCCCGCTGTCTCCCGCTGTATCCCCGCTGTCTCCCACTGTCTCCCCCTGTCTCCCGCTGTCTCCCGCTGTCTCCCGCTGTCTCCCACTGTCTCCCCCTGTCCCCCACTGTCTCCCACTGTCTCCCCCTGTCTCCCCCTGTCTCCCCCTGTCTCCCACTGTCTCCTTCTGTCTCCAACTCTCTTCCCGCTGTCTCCCCGCTGTCTCCTCCTGTCTCCCATATCTCCCACTGTCTCCCACTGTCTCCCCCTGTCTCCCCCTGTCTCCCACTGTCCCCACTCTCTCCCCGCTGTCTCCAACTGTCTCCCCCTGTCTCCCACTGTCTCCCCCTTTCTCCCACTATCTCCCACTGTCTCCCACTGTCTCCCTTTTTTCCCACTGTCTCCCCACTGTCTCCCCACTGTCTCCCACTGTCTCCCCACTGTCTCCCACTGTCTCCCCGCTGTCTCCCCGTTGTCGCCCCGCTGTCTCCCCCCTGTGTCCCGCTGTCTCCCCTCTGTCTCCCGCTGTCTCCCGCTGTCTCCCCCTGTCTCCCGCTGTCTCCCGCTGTCTCCCTCTGTCTCCCGCTGTCTCCCACTCTCTCCCCCTGTCTCCCGCTGTCTCCCACTCTAGCCTCGTTGTCTCCCACTGTGTCCCACTGTCTCCCACTGTCTCCCACTGTCTACCACTGTCTCCCCCTGTCTCCCACTGTCTCCCCGCTGTCTCCCCTGTCTCCCACTGTCTCCCAATGTCTCCCACTCTGTCCCACTGTCTCCCGCTGTCTTCCCGCTGTCTCCCCGCTGTCTCCCCTCGCGTCTCCCTGTCTCCCGCTGTCTCCCGCTGTCTCCCCCTGTCTCCCGCTGTCTCCCGTTGTCTCCCGCTGTCTCCCCTGTCTCCCCCTGTCTCTCGCTGTCTCCCCCTGTCTCCCGCTGTCTCCCGCTGTCTCCCCCTCTCTCCCTCTGTCTCCCACTGTCTCCCCCTGTCTCCCACTGTCTCCCACTGTCTCCCCCTGTCTGCCGCTGTCTCCCCCTGTCTCCCACTGTCTCCCACTCTATCCCCATGTCTCCCTATGTCTCCCAGTGTCTCCCCACTGTCTCCCCCTGTCTCCCACTGTCTACCCTGTCTCCCCCTGTATCCCACTGTCTCCCCCTAACTCCCACTGTCTCCCACTGTCTTCCACTGTCTCCGCCTGTCTCCCAATGTCTCCCCCTGTCTCCCCCTGACTACCCCTGTCTCCCACTGTCTCCCCCTGTCTCCCGCTGTCTCCCACTGTCTCCCCCTGTCTCCCACTGTATCCCAGTGTCGCCCCCTTTCTCCCCACTGTCTCCCCACTGTCTCCCACTGTCTCCCACTGTCTCCCCTGTCTCCCACTCTCTGCCCGCTGTCTCCCACTGTCTCCCCCTGTCTCCTGCTGTCTCCCCACTGTCTCCCCCTGTCTCCCACTGTCTCCCCCTGTCTCCTGCTGTCTCCCACTGTCTCCCCCTGTCTCCCACTGTCTCCCCGCTGTTTCCCCGGTGTCTCCCACTGTCTCCCCCTGTCTCCCACTGTCTCCCCCCTGTCTCCCCCTCTCTCCCACTGTCTCCCACTGTCTCCCACTGTCTCCCCACTGTCTCCCCCTGTCTCCCACTGTCTCCCACTGTCTCCCACTGTCTCTCACTGTCTCCCACTGTCTCCCACTGTCTCCCACTGTCTCCCACTGTCTCCCACTGTCTCCCACTGTCTCCTACTGTCTCCCACTGTCTCCCACTGTATCCCACTGTCTCCCCGCTGTTTCCCCGCTGTCTCCCCACTGTCTCCCCCTGTCTCCCACTGTCTCCCACTGTCTCCCACTGTATCCCACTGTCTCCCCGCTCTCTCCCCGCTGTCTCCCCACTGTCTCCCACTGTCTCCCACTGTCTTCCACTGTCTCCCACTCTCTCCCACTGTCTCCCCCTGTCTCCCACTGTCTCCCCCTGTCTCCCCGCTGTCTCCCCGCAGTCTCCCCTGTCTCCCACTGTCTCCCACTGTCTCCCGCGGTTCCCGCTGTCTCCTGCTGTCTCCCGCTGTCTCCCGCTGTCTCCCCCTGTCTCCCGCTGTCTCCCGCTGTCTCCCGCTGTCTCCCCGCTGTCTCCCCACTGTCTCCCGCTGTCTTCCCGCTGTCTCCCCGCTGTCTCCCCGCTGTCTCCCCTCTGTCTCCCGCTGTCTCCCGCTGTATCCCCCTGTCTCCCGCTGTCTCCCGCTGTCTCCCACTGTCTCCCCCTGTCACCCACTGTCTCCCACTGTCTCCCCGCTGTTTCCCCGCTGTCTCCCCACTGTCTCCCCCTGGCTCCCCCCGACTCCCGCTGTCTCCTGCTGTCTCCCGCTGTCTCCCACTGTCTCCCACTGTCTCCCACTGTCTCCCCTCTGTCTCCCCCTGTCTCCCACTGTCTCCCACTGTCTCTCACTGTCACCCCCTGTCTCCCACTGTCTCCCACTGTCTCCCACTGTATCCCACTGTCTCCCCGCTCTCTCCCCGCTGTCTCCCCACTGTCTCCCACTGTCTCCCACTGTCTTCCACTGTCTCCCACTCTCTCCCACTGTCTCCCCCTGTCTCCCACTGTCTCCCCCTGTCTCCCCGCTGTCTCCCCGCAGTCGCCCCTGTCTCCCACTGTCTCCCACTGTCTCCCGCTGTTCCCGCTGTCTCCTGCTGTCTCCCGCTGTCTCCCGCTGTCTCCCCCTGTCTCCCGCTGTCTGCCGCTGTCTCCCGCTGTCTCCCCGCTGTCTCCCACTGTCTCCCGCTGTCTTCCCGCTGTCTCCCCGCTGTCTCCCCGCTGTCTACCCTCTGTCTCCCGCTGTTTCCCGCTGTCTCCCCGCTGTCTCCCCGCTGTCTCCCCTCTGTCTCCCGCAGTCTCCCGCTGTCTCCCGCTGTCTCCCGCTGTCTCCCGCTGTCTCCCCCTGTCTCCCGCAGTCTCCCCCTGTCTCCCACTGTCTCCCGCTGTCTCCCCCTGTCCACCGCTGGCTCCCGCTGTCTCCCCTCTGTCGCCCGCTGTCTCCCGCTGTATCCCCGCTGTCTCCCACTGTCTCCCCCTGTCTCCCGCTGTCTCCCGCTGTCTCCCGCTGTCTCCCGCTGTCTCCCACTGTCTCCCCCTGTCCCCCACTGTCTCCCACTGTCTCCCCCTGTCTCCCCCTGTCTCCCCCTGTCTCCCACTGTCTCCTTCTGTATCCAACTCTCTCCCCGCTGTCTCCCCGCTGTCTCCTCCTGTGTCCCATATCTCCCACTGTCTCCCACTGTCTCCCCCTGTCTCCGCCTGTCTCCCACTGTCCCCACTCTCTCCCTGCTGTCTCCAACTGTCTCCCCCTGTCTCCCACTGTCTCCCCCTTTCTCCCACTATCTCCCACTGTCTCCCACTGTCTCCCTTTTTTCCCACTGTCTCCCCACTGTCTCCCCACTGTCTCCCCACTGTCTCCCACTGTCTCCCCCTGTCTCCCACTGTCCTCCCCCTGTCTCCCGCTGTCTCCCACTGTCTCCCCCTGTCTCCCCCTGTTTCCCCCTGTCTCCCCCTGTCTCCCACTGTCTCCCACTGTCTCCCCTGTCTCCCCCTGTCTCCCCCTGTCTCCCCCTGTCTCCCCCTTGTCTCCCACTGTCTCCCCCTGTCTCCCACTGTCTACCACTGTCTCCCCACTGTCTCCCACTGTCTCCCCACTGTCTCCCCACTGTCTCCCACTGTCTCCCGCTGTCTCCCGCTGTCTCCCCCTGTCTCCCCCTGTCTCCCACTGATCCCACTGTTTCCCACTGTCTCCCCCTGTCTCCCGCTGTCTCCCCCTGTCTCCCCCTGTCTCCCCCTGTCTCCCCCTGTCTCCCCCTGTCTCCCCCTGTCTCCCCGCTGTCTCCCCGCAGTCTCCCCTGTCTCCCACTGTCTCCCACTGTCTCCCGCTGTTCCCGCTGTCTCCTGCTGTCTCCCGCTGTCTCCCGCTGTCTCCCCCTGTCTCCCGCTGTCTCCCACTGTCTCCCGCTGTTCCCGCTGTCTCCCCCTGTCTGCCGCTGTCTCCCCCTGTCTCCCACTGTCTCCCACTCTATCCCCCTGTCTCCCGATGTCTCCCAGTGTCTCCCCACTGTCTCCCCCTGTCTCCCACTGTCTACCCTGTCTCCCCCCTGTATCCCACTGTCTCCCCCTAACTCCCACTGTCTCCCACTGTCATCCACTGTCTCCGCCTGTCTCCCAATGTCTCCCCCTGTCTCCCCCTGACTACCCCTGTCTCCCACTGTCTCCCCCTGTCTCCCGCTGTCTCCCACTGTCTCCCCCTGTCTCCCACTGTCTCCCAGTGTCTCCCCCTTTCTCCCCACTGTCTCCCATGCCCCCACTGTCTCCCACTGTCTCCCACTGTCTCCCCTGTCTCCCACTCTCTCCCCGCTGTCTCCCACTGTCTCCCCCTGTCTCCTGCTCTCTCCCCACTGTCTCCCCCTGTCTCCCACTGTCTCCCCCGTCTCCCCCTGTCTCCCAGTGTATCCCACTGTCTCCCACTGTCTCCCCACTGTCTCCCCCTGTCTCCCGCTGTCTCCCGCTGTCTCCCCCGGTCTCCCCACTGTCTAGCCCTGTCTCCCACTGTCTCCCATGTCTCCCCCTGTCTCCTGCTGTCTCCCACTGTCTCCCCCTGTCTCCCACTGTTTCCCCGCTGTTTCCCCGCTGTCTCCCCACTGTCTCCCCCTGTCTCCCACTGTCTCCCCCTGTCTCCCCCTGTCTCCCACTGTCTCCCACTGTCTCCCCACTGTCTCCCCTGTCTCCCACTGTCTCCCACTGTCTCTCACTGTCTCCCACTGTCTCCCACTGTCTCCCACTGTCTCCCACTGTCTCCCACTGTCTCCTACTGTCTCCCACTGTCTCCCACTGTATCCCACTGTCTCCCCGCTGTTTCCCCGCTGTCTCCCCACTGTCTCCCCCTGTCTCCCACTGTCTCCCACTGTATCCCACTGTCTCCCCGCTCTCTCCCCGCTGTCTCCCCACTGTCTCCCACTGTCTCCCACTGTCTTCCACTGTCTCCCACTCTCTCCCACTGTCTCCCCCTGTCTCCCACTGTCTCCCCCTGTCTCCCCCCTGTCTCTCCGCAGTCTCCCCTGTCTCCCACTGTCTCCCACTGTCTCCCGCGGTTCCCGCTGTCTCCTGCTGTCTCCCGCTGTCTCCCGCTGTCTCCCCCTGTCTCCCGCTGTCTCCCGCTGTCTCCCGCTGTCTCCCTGCTGTCTCCCCACTGTCTCCCGCTGTCTTCCCGCAGTCTCCCCGCTGTCTCCCCCGCTGTCTACCCTCTGTCTCCCGCTGTTTCCCGCTGTCTCCCCGCTGTCTCCCCGCTGTCTCCCCTCTGTCTCCCGCTGTCTCCCGCTGTATCCCCCTGTCTCCCGCTGTCTCCCGCTGTCTACCGCTGTCTCCCGCTGTCTTCCGCTGTCTCCCACTGTCTCCCCCTGTCACCCACTGTCTCCCACTGTCTCCCCGCTGTTTCCCCGCTGTCTCCCCACTGTCTCCCACTGGCTCCCCCCGACTCCCGCTGTCTCCTGCTGTCTCCCGCTGTCTCCCACTGTCTCGACTGTCTCCCACTGTCTCCCCACTGTCTCCCCCTGTCTCCCACTGTCTCCCACTGTCTCCCACTGTCTCTCACTGTCACCCCCTGTCTCCCACTGTATCCCACTGTATCCCACTGTCTCCCCGCTCTCTCCCCGCTGTCTCCCCACTGTCTCCCACTGTCTCCCACTGTCTTCCACTGTCTCCCACTCTCTCCCACTGTCTCCCCCTGTCTCCCACTGTCTCCCCCTGTCTCCCCGCTGTCTCCCCGCAGTCTCCCCTGTCTCCCACTGTCTCCCACTGTCTCCCGCTGTTCCCGCTGTCTCCTGCTGTCTCCCGCTGTCTCCCCCTTTCTCCCGCTGTCTCCCGCTGTCTCCCGCTGTCTCCCCGCTGTCTCCCACTGTCTCCCGCTGTCTTACCGCTGTCTCCCCGCTGTCTCCCCGCTGTCTAACCTCTGTCACCCGCTGTTTCCCGCTGTCTCCCCGCTGTCTCCCCGCTGTCTCCCCTCTGTCTCCCGCTGTCTCCCGCAGTCTCCCCCTGTCTCCCGCTGTCTCCCGCTGTCTCCCCCTGTCCACCGCTGGCTCCCGCTGTCTCCCCTCTGTCGCCCGCTGTCTCCAGCTGTATCCCCGCTGTCTCCCACTGTCTCCCCCTGTCTCCCGCTGTCTCCCGCTGTCTCCCGCTGTCTCCCACTGTCTCCCCCTGTCCCCCACTGTCTCCCACTGTCTCCCCCTGTCTCCCCCTGTCTCCCCCTGTCTCCCACTGTCTCCTTCTGTCTCCAACTCTCTTCCCGCTGTCTCCCCGCTGTCTCCTCCTGTCTCCCATATCTCCCACTGTCTCCCACTGTCTCCCCCTGTCTCCCCCTGTCTCCCACTGTCCCCACTCTCTCCCCGCTGTCTCCAACTGTCTCCCCCTGTCTCCCACTGTCTCCCCCTTTCTCCCACTATCTCCCACTGTCTCCCACTGTCTCCCTTTTTTCCCACTGTCTCCCCACTGTCTCCCCACTGTCTCCCACTGTCTCCCCACTGTCTCCCACTGTCTCCCCGCTGTCTCCCCGTTATCGCCCCGCTGTCTCCCCCCTGTGTCCCGCTGTCTCCCCTCTGTCTCCCGCTGTCTCCCGCTGTCTCCCCCTGTCTCCCGCTGTCTCCCGCTGTCTCCCTCTGTCTCCCGCTGTCTCCCACTCTCTCCCCCTGTCTCCCGCTGTCTCCCACTCTAGCCTCGTTGTCTCCCACTGTGTCCCACTGTCTCCCACTGTCTCCCACTGTCTACCACTGTCTCCCCCTGTCTCCCACTGTCTCCCCCTGTCTCCCCGCTGTCTCCCCGCTGTCTCCCCTGTCTCCCACTGTCTCCCAATGTCTCCCACTCTGTCCCACTGTCTCCCGCTGTCTTCCCGCTGTCTCCCCGCTGTCTCCCCTCTGTCTCCGCTGTCTCCCCGCTGTCTCCCCCTGTCTCCCGCTGTCTCCCGTTGTCTCCCGCTGTCTCCCCCTGTCTCCCCCTGTCTCTCGCTGTCTCCCCCTGTCTCCCGCTGTCTCCCGCTGTCTCCCCCTCTCTCCCTCTGTCTCCCACTGTCTCCCCCTGTCTCCCACTGTCTCCCACTGTCTCCCCCTGTCTGCCGCTGTCTCCCCCTGTCTCCCACTGTCTCCCACTCTATCCCCATGTCTCCCGATGTCTCCCAGTGTCTCCCCACTGTCTCCCCCTGTCTCCCACTGTCTACCCTGTCTCCCCCTGTATCCCACTGTCTCCCCCTAACTCCCACTGTCTCCCACTGTCTTCCACTGTCTCCGCCTGTCTCCCAATGTCTCCCCCTGTCTCCCCCTGACTACCCCTGTCTCCCACTGTCTCCCCCTCTCTCCCGCTGTCTCCCACTGTCTCCCCCTGTCTCCCACTGTCTCCCAGTGTCGCCCCCTTTCTCCCCACTGTCTCCCCACTGTCTCCCACTGTCTCCCACTGTCTCCCCTGTCTCCCACTCTCTGCCCCGCTGTCTCCCACTGTCTCCCCCTGTCTCCTGCTGTCTC
>NW_027552711.1:0-62238 GCF_045843805.1 Urocitellus parryii | reverse complement strand
TCATGTTTAGGTTTCACTGTGTTTTCTCCTATATGGATACATGTAGTTGGAACTCTAAATCAAACACGGTTTGTGCGAGCTTTTAGAAACTTGGCACAATAATGTAGTTCCTAGTTCTATCGCTATGGTTTGTGTCCTATTGAAGTAGCCCCAAGCAGAGACTGACGAGAATCACTTTCATTGAAAGGTGTTGCCAAGCTTCCAAAAAACTACGAGTTACCTGAAATCTCAGAAAATATTTTTTCACCCAATCTTGATGATACTGGCAGGTAATGATCAGTACACCAGTCCCACTTGGCTCACCAAATTTCTTTCCTCTAGCTTAAACCGTTCCTTTGCAGTAACCGTTTTCATGTTTAGGTTTCACTCTCTTTTCTCCTATATGGATACATGTAGTTGGAACTCTAAATCAAACACGGTTTGTGCTAGCTCTTTGAAACTTGTCACAATAATGTAGTTCCAAGTTCGATCGCTATGGTTTGTGTCCTATTGAAGTAGCCCCAAGCAGAGACTGACGAGAATCACTTTCATTGAAAGGGGTTGCCAAGCTTCCAAAAAACTACGAGTTTCCTGAAATCTGAGCAAACATTTTTTCACCCAATCTTGATGATACTGGCAGGTAATGATCAGAACACCAATCCCACTTGGCCTACCAAATTTCGTTCTTCTAGCTTAAACCGTTCCTTTGAAGTAACCGTTTTCATGTTTAGGTTTCACTCTCTTTTCTCCTATATGGATACATGTAGTTGGAACTCTAAATCAAACCGGTTTGTGCTAGCTCTTTGAAACTTCGCACAATAATGTAGTTCCAAGTTCTATAAATATGACTTGTGTCCTATTGAAGTAGCCCGAAGCAGAGACTGACGAGAATCACTTTCATTGAAAGGGGTTGCCAAGCTTCCAAAAATCTACGAAGTTCATGAAATCTCAGCAAACATTTTTTCACCCAATCTTGATGATATTTCCAATTAATGATAAGTACACCAATCCCACTTGGCTCACCAAATTTCATTCTTCTAGTTTAAACCGTTCCTTTGCAGTAACCGTTTTCATTTTTAGGTTTCACTCTGTTTTCTCCAATATGCATACATGTAGTTGGAACTCGAAATCAAACACGGTTTGTGCTAGCTCTTTGAAACTTGGCACAATAATATAGTTCCAAGTTCTATCGCTATGGTTTGTGTACTATTGAAGTAGCCCCAAGCAGAGACTGACGAGAATCACTTTCATTGAAAGGGGTTGCCAAGCTTCCGAAAAACTACGAATTTCCGGAAATCTCAGCAAACATTTTTTCACTCAATCTTGATGATACTGGCAGGTAATGATCAGTACACCAATCCCACTTGGCTCACCAAATTTCGTTCTTCTAGGTTAAACGGTTCCTTTGAAGTAACCGTTTTCATGTTTAGGTTTCACTCGGTTTTCTCCTATATGGATACATGTGGTTGGAACTCTAAATCAAACACGGTTTGTGCTAGCTCTTTGAAACTTGGCACAATAATGTAGTTCCAAGTTCTATCGCTATGGTTTGTGTCCTATTGAAGTAGCCCCAAGCAGAGACTGAGGAGAATCACTTTCATTGAAAGGGGTTGACAAGCTTCCAAAAAACTATGCGTTTCCTGAAATCTCAGCAAAGATTTTTTCACCCAATCTTGATGATACTTGCAGATAGTGATCAGTACACCAATCCCACTTGGCTCACCATATTTCGTTCTTCTAGCTTAAACCGTTCCTTTGCAGTAACCGTTTTCATGTTTAGGTTTCACTCTGTTTTCTACTATATGGATGCATGTGGTTGGAACTCTAAATCAAATACGGTTTGTGCTAGCTCTTTGAAACTTGGCACAATAATGTAGTGCCAAGTTCTATCGATATGGTTTGTGTCCTATTGAAGTAGCCCCAAGCAAAGACTGACGAGAATCACTTTCATTGAAAGGGGTTGCCAAGCTTCCAAAAAACTATGAGTTTCCTGAAATCTCAGCAAACATTTTTTCACCCAATCTTGATGATACTGGCAGGTAATGATCAGTACACCAATCCCACTAGGCTCACCAAATTTCGTTCTTCTAGCTTAAACCGTTCTTTGCAGGAACCGTTTTCATGCTTAGGTTTCACTCTGTTTTCTCCTATATGGATACATGTAGTTGGAACTCTAAATCAAACACGGTTTGTGCGAGCTCTTTGAAACTTGGCACAATAATGTAGTTCCAAGTTCTATCGCTATGGTTTGTGTCCTATTTAAGTAACCCCAAGCAGAGACGGACGAGAATCACTTTCATTGAAAGGGGTTGCCAAGCTTCCAAAAACCTATGAGTTTCCTGAAATCTCAGCAAACATTTTTTCAACCAATCTTGATGATACTTGCAGGTAATGATCAGTACACCAATCCCACTTGGCTCACCAAATTTCGTTCTTCTAGCTTAAACCGTTCCTTTGCAGGAACCGTTTTCAGGTTTAGGTTTTACTCTGTTTTCTCCTATATGGATACATGTAGTTGGAACTCTAAATCAAACACGGTTTGTGCTAGCTCTTTGAAACTTGGCACAATAATGTAGTTCCAAGTTCCATCGCTATGGTTTGTGTCCTATTGAAGTAGCCCCAAGCAGAGACTGATGAGAATCCCTTTCATTGAAAAGGGTTGCCAAGCTTTCGAAAAACAACGAGTTTCCGGAATTCACAGCAAACATTTTTTCACCCAATCTTGATGATACTGGCAGGTCATGATCAGTAAAACAATCCCACCTGGCTCGCCTAATTTTGTTCTTCTAGGTTAAATCCTTCCTTTGCAGTAACCGTTTTCATATTTAGGTTTCACTCTGTTTTCTCCTATATGGATACATGTAGTTGGAACTCTAAATCAAACACGGTTTGTGCTAGCTCTTTGAAACTTGGGACAATAATGTAGTTCCAAGTTCTATCTCTATGGTTTGTGTCCTATTGAAGTAGCCCCATGCAGAGACTGATAAAATCACTTTCATTGAAAGGGTTTGCCTAGCTTCCAAAAAACTACGAGGTACCTGAAATCTCAGCAAAACTTTTTTCACCCAATCTTGATGATACTTGCAGGTAATGATAAGGGCACCAATCACACTTGGCTCACCAAATTTCGTTCCTCTAGCTTTAACCTTTCCTTTGCAGTAACCGTTTTCATGTTTATGTTTCACTCTGTTTTCTCCTATATGGATACATGTAGTTGGAACTCTAAATCAAACACGGTTTGTGCTAGCTCTTTGAAACTTGGCACAATAATGTAGTTCCAAGTTCTATCGCTATGGTTTGTGTCCTATGGAAGTAGCCCCAAGCAGAGACTGACGTGAATCACTTTCATTGAAAGTGGTTGCCAAGCTTCCAAAAAACTAGGAGTTTCCTGAAATCTCAGCAAACATTTTTTCACCCAATCTTGATGATACTGGCAGGTAATGATCAGTACACCAATCCCACTTGGCTCACCAAATTTCGTTCTTCTAGGTTAAACGGTTCCTTTGCAGTAACCGTTTTCATGTTTAGGTTTCACTCTTTTTTCTCCTATATGGATACATGTATTTGGAACTCAAAATCAAACACGGTTTGTGCTAGCTCTTTGAAACTTGGCACAATAATGCAGTTCCAAGTTCTATCGCTATGGTTTGTGTCCTATTGAAGTAGCCCCAAGCGGAGACTGACGAGAATCACTTTCATTGAAAGGGGAAGCCAAGCTTTCGACAAACTACGAGTTTCCGGATATCTCAGCAAACATTTTTTCACCCAATCTTGATGATACTGGCAGGTAACGATCAGTACACCAATCCCACTTGGCTCACCAAATTTCGTTCTTCCTGGTTAAACGGTTCCTTTGCAGTAACCGTTTTCATGTTTAGGTTTCACTCTGTTTTCTCCTATATGGATACATGTAGTTTTAACTCTCAATCAAACACGGTTTGTGCTAGCTCTTTGAAACTCGGCACAATAATGTAGTTCCAAGTTCTATAGGTATTGTTTGTGTCCTATTGAAGTAGCCCCAAGCAGAGACTGACGAGAATCACTTTCATTGAAAGGGGTTGCCAAGCTTTCGAAAAACTCCGAGTTTCCGGAAATCTCAGGAAATATTTTTTCACCCAATCTTGATGATACTTGCAGGTAATGATCAGTACACCAGTCCCACATGGATCACCAAATTTCGTTCTTCTTGGTTGAACGGTTCCTTTGCAGTATAAGTTTTCATGTTTAGGTTTCACTCTGTTTTCTCCTATAAGGTTACATGTAGTTGGAACTCTCAATCAAACACGGTTTGTGCTAGCTCTTTGAAACTTGGCACAATAATGTAGTTCCAAGTTCTCTCGCTATGGTTTGTGTCCTATTGTAGTAGCCCCAAGCAGCGACTGACGAGAATCATTTTCATTGAAAGTGGTTGCCAAGCTTTCGAAAAACTAGGTGTTTCCAGAAATCTCAGCAAACATTTTTTTCACCCAATCTTGATGATACTGGCAGGTAATGATCAGTACATCAATCCCACTTGGCTCACCAAATTTCGTTCTTTTAGATTAAACATTTCCTTTGCAGTAACCGTTTTCATGTTTAGGTTTCACTCTGTTTTCTCCTATATGGATACATGTAGTTGGAACTCTAAATCAAACACGGTTTGTGCTAGCTATTTGAAACTTGGCACAATAATGTAGTTCCAAGTTCTATCGCTATTGTTTGTGTCCTATTGAAGTAGCGCCAAGCAGAGACTGACGAGAATCACTTTCATTGAAAGGGGTTGCCAAGCTTCCAAAAAACTACGAGTTACCTGAAATCTCAGGAAATATTTTTTCACCCAATCTTGATGATACTGGCAGGTATTGATCAGTACACCAATCCCACTTGGCTCACCAAATTTCGTTCTCCTAGCTTAAACCGTTCCTTTGCAGTAACCGTTTTCATGTTTAGGTTTCACTCTCTTTTCTCCTATATGGATACATGTAGTTGGAACTCTAAATAAAAAACGGTTTATGCTAGCTCTTTGAAACTTGGCACAATAAAGTAGTTCCAAGTTCTATCGCTATGTTTTGTGTCCTATTGAAGTAGCCCCAAGCAGAGACTGAGGAGAATCACTTTCATTGAAAGGGGTTGCCAAGCATCCAAAAAACTAAGAGTTTCTTGAAATCTCAGCAAACATTTTTTCACCCAATCTTGATGATACTGGCAGGTAGTGATCAGTACACCAGTCCCACTTGGCTCACCAAATTTCATTTTTCTAGGTAAACGGTTAATTTGCAGTAACCGTTTTCATGTTTAGGTTTCACTCTTTTCTCCTATATGGATACATGTAGTTGGAACTCAAAATCAAACACGGTTTGTGCTAGCTTTTTGAAACTTGGCACAATAATGTAGTTCCAAGTTCTATCGCTATGGTTTGTGTCCTATTGAAGTAGCCCCAAGCAGAGACTGACGAGAAGCACTTTCATTGAAAGGGGTTGCCAAGCTTCCCAAAAACTACGAATTTTCCTGAAATCTCAGCAAACATTTTTTCACCCAATCTTGATGATACTGGCAGGTAATGATCAGTACACCAGTCCCACTTGGCTCACCAAATTTCGTTCTTCTAGATTGAACCGTTCCTTTGCAGTAACCGTTTTCATGTTTAGGTTTCACTCTCTTTTCTCCTATATGGATACATGTAGTTGGAACTCAAATCAAACACGGTTTGTGCTAGCTTTTTGAAACTTGGCACAATAATGTAGTTCCAAGTTCTATGGCTATGGTTTGTGTCCTATTGAAGTAGCCCCAAGCAGAGACTGACGAGAATCACTTTCATTGAAAGGGGTTGCCAAGCTTCCAAAAAACTCCGAGTTTCGGGAAATCTCAGGAAATATTTTTTCACCCAATCTTGATGATACTTGCAGGTAATGATCAGTACACCAGTCCCACATGGATCACCAAATTTCGTTCTTCTTGGTTGAACGGTTCCTTTGCAGTATAAGTTTTCATGTTTAGGTTTCACTCTGTTTTCTCCTATAAGGTTACATGTAGTTGGAACTCTCAATCAAACACGGTTTGTGCTAGCTCTTTGAAACTTGGCACAATAATGTAGTTCCAAGTTCTCTCACTATGGTTTGTGTCCTATTGTAGTAGCCCCAAGCAGCGACTGACGAGAATCATTTTCATTGAAAGTGGTTGCCATGCGTTCGAAAAACTAGGTGTTTCCAGAAATCTCAGCAAACATTTTTTTCACCCAATCTTGATGATACTGGCAGGTAATGATCAGTACACCAATCCCACTTGGCTCACCAAATTTCGTTCTTTTAGATTAAACATTTCCTTTGCAGTAACCGTTTTCATGTTTAGGTTTCACTCTGTTTTCTCCTATATGGATACATGTAGTTGGAACTCTAAATCAAACACGGTTTGTGCTAGCTTTTTGAAACTTGGCACAATAATGTAGTTTCAAGTTCTATCGCTATGGTTTGTGTCCTATTGAAGTAGCCCCAAGCAGAGACTGACGAGAAGCACTTTCATTGAAAGGGGTTGCCAAGCTTCCCAAAAACTACGAATTTTCCTGAAATCTCAGCAAACATTTTTTCACCCAATCTTGATGATACTGGCAGGTAATGATCAGTACACCAGTCCCACTTGGCTCACCAAATTTCGTTCTTCTAGATTGAACCGTTCCTTTGCAGTAACCGTTTTCATGTTTAGGTTTCACTCTCTTTTCTCCTATATGGATACATGTAGTTGGAACTCAAAATCAAACACGGTTTGTGCTAGCTTTTTGAAACTTGGCACAATAATGTAGTTCCAAGTTCTATGGCTATGGTTTGTGTCCTATTGAAGTAGCCCCAAGCAGAGACTGACGAGAATCACTTTCATTGAAAGGGGTTGCCAAGCTTCCAAAAAACTCCGAGTTTCGGGAAATCTCAGGAAATATTTTTTCACCCAATCTTGATGATACTTGCAGGTAATGATCAGTACACCAGTCCCACATGGATCACCAAATTTCGTTCTTCTTGGTTGAACGGTTCCTTTTCAGTAACCGTTTTCATGTTTAGGTTTCACTCTGTTTTCTCCTATAAGGTTACATGTAGTTGGAACTCTCAATCAAACACGGTTTGTGCTAGCTCTTTGAAACTTGGCACAATAATGTAGTTCCAAGTTCTCTCGCTATGGTTTGTGTCCTATTGTAGTAGCCCCAAGCAGCGACTGACGAGAATCATTTTCATTGAAAGTGGTTGCCAAGCGTTCGAAAAACTAGGTGTTTCCAGAAATCTCAGCAAACATTTTTTTCACCCAATCTTGATGATACTGGCAGGTAATGATCAGTACACCAATCCCACTTGGCTCACCAAATTTCGTTCTTTTAGATTAAACATTTCCTTTGCAGTAACCGTTTTCAAGTTTAGGTTTCACTCTGTTTTCTCCTATATGGATACATGTAGTTGGAACTCTAAATCAAACACGGTTTGTGCTAGCTATTTGAAACTTGGCACAATAATGTAGTTCCAAGTTCTATCGCTATTGTTTGTGTCCTATTGAAGTAGCGCCAAGCAGAGACTGACGAGAATCACTTTCATTGAAAGGGGTTGCCAAGCTTCCAAAAAACTACGAGTTACCTGAAATCTCAGCAAATATTTTTTCACCCAATCTTGATGATACTGGCAGGTATTGATCAGTACACCAATCCCACTTGGCTCACCAAATTTCGTTCTTCTAGCTTAACCGTTCCTTTGCAGTAACAGTTTTCATGTTTAGGTTTCACTCTCTTTTCTCCTATATGGATACATGTAGTTGGAACTCTAAAAAAAAAACGGTTTGTGCTAGCTCTTTGAAACTCGGCACAATAAAGTAGTTCCAAGTTCTATCGCTATGTTTTGTGTCTTATTGAAGTAGCCCCAAGCAGAGACTGAGGAGAATCACTTTCATTGAAAGGGGTTGCCAAGCTTCCAAAAAACTAAGAGTTTCTTGATATCTCAGCAAACATTTTTTCACCCAATCTTGATGATACTGGCAGGTAGTGATAAGTACACCAGTCCCACTTGGCTCACCAAATTTCGTTCTTCTAGTTTAAACCGTTCCTTTGCAGTAACCGTTTTCATTTTTAGGTTTCACTCTGTTTTCTCCAATATGCATACATGTAGTTGGAACTCGAAATCAAACACGGTTTGTGCTAGCTCTTTGAAACTTGGCACAATAATATAGTTCCAAGTTCTATCGCTATGGTTTGTGTACTATTGAAGTAGCCCCAAGCAGAGACTGACGAGAATCACTTTCATTGAAAGGGGTTGCCAAGCTTCCGAAAAACTACGAATTTCCGGAAATCTCAGCAAACATTTTTTCACTCAATCTTGATGATACTGGCAGGTAATGATCAGTACACCAATCCCACTTGGCTCACCAAATTTCGTTCTTCTAGGTTAAACGGTTCCTTTGAAGTAACCGTTTTCATGTTTAGGTTTCACTCGGTTTTCTCCTATATGGATACATGTGGTTGGAACTCTAAATCAAACACGGTTTGTGCTAGCTCTTTGAAACTTGGCACAATAATGTAGTTCCAAGTTCTATCGCTATGGTTTGTGTCCTATTGAAGTAGCCCCAAGCAGAGACTGAGGAGAATCACTTTCATTGAAAGGGGTTGACAAGCTTCCAAAAAACTATGCGTTTCCTGAAATCTCAGCAAAGATTTTTTCACCCAATCTTGATGATACTTGCAGATAGTGATCAGTACACCAATCCCACTTGGCTCACCATATTTCGTTCTTCTAGCTTAAACCGTTCCTTTGCAGTAACCGTTTTCATGTTTAGGTTTCACTCTGTTTTCTACTATATGGATGCATGTGGTTGGAACTCTAAATCAAATACGGTTTGTGCTAGCTCTTTGAAACTTGGCACAATAATGTAGTGCCAAGTTCTATCGATATGGTTTGTGTCCTATTGAAGTAGCCCCAAGCAAAGACTGATGAGAATCACTTTCATTGAAAGGGGTTGCCAAGCTTCCAAAAAACTATGAGTTTCCTGAAATCTCAGCAAACATTTTTTCACCCAATCTTGATGATACTGGCAGGTAATGATCAGTACACCAATCCCACTAGGCTCACCAAATTTCGTTCTTCTAGCTTAAACCGTTCTTTGCAGGAACCGTTTTCATGCTTAGGTTTCACTCTGTTTTCTCCTATATGGATACATGTAGTTGGAACTCTAAATCAAACACGGTTTGTGCGAGCTCTTTGAAACTTGGCACAATAATGTAGTTCCAAGTTCTATCGCTATGGTTTGTGTCCTATTTAAGTAACCCCAAGCAGAGACGGACGAGAATCACTTTCATTGAAAGGGGTTGCCAAGCTTCCAAAAACCTATGAGTTTCCTGAAATCTCAGCAAACATTTTTTCAACCAATCTTGATGATACTTGCAGGTAATGATCAGTACACCAATCCCACTTGGCTCACCAAATTTCGTTCTTCTAGCTTAAACCGTTCCTTTGCAGGAACCGTTTTCAGGTTTAGGTTTTACTCTGTTTTCTCCTATATGGATACATGTAGTTGGAACTCTAAATCAAACACGGTTTGTGCTAGCTCTTTGAAACTTGGCACAATAATGTAGTTCCAAGTTCCATCGCTATGGTTTGTGTCCTATTGAAGTAGCCCCAAGCAGAGACTGATGAGAATCCCTTTCATTGAAAAGGGTTGCCAAGCTTTCGAAAAACAACGAGTTTCCGGAATTCACAGCAAACATTTTTTCACCCAATCTTGATGATACTGGCAGGTCATGATCAGTAAAACAATCCCACCTGGCTCGCCTAATTTTGTTCTTCTAGGTTAAATCCTTCCTTTGCAGTAACCGTTTTCATATTTAGGTTTCACTCTGTTTTCTCCTATATGGATACATGTAGTTGGAACTCTAAATCAAACACGGTTTGTGCTAGCTCTTTGAAACTTGGGACAATAATGTAGTTCCAAGTTCTATCTCTATGGTTTGTGTCCTATTGAAGTAGCCCCATGCAGAGACTGATAAAATCACTTTCATTGAAAGGGTTTGCCTAGCTTCCAAAAAACTACGAGGTACCTGAAATCTCAGCAAAACTTTTTTCACCCAATCTTGATGATACTTGCAGGTAATGATAAGGGCACCAATCACACTTGGCTCACCAAATTTCGTTCCTCTAGCTTTAACCTTTCCTTTGCAGTAACCGTTTTCATGTTTATGTTTCACTCTGTTTTCTCCTATATGGATACATGTAGTTGGAACTCTAAATCAAACACGGTTTGTGCTAGCTCTTTGAAACTTGGCACAATAATGTAGTTCCAAGTTCTATCGCTATGGTTTGTGTCCTATGGAAGTAGCCCCAAGCAGAGACTGACGTGAATCACTTTCATTGAAAGTGGTTGCCAAGCTTCCAAAAAACTAGGAGTTTCCTGAAATCTCAGCAAACATTTTTTCACCCAATCTTGATGATACTGACAGGTAATGATCAGTACACCAATCCCACTTGGCTCACCAAATTTCGTTCTTCTAGGTTAAACGGTTCCTTTGCAGTAACCGTTTTCATGTTTAGGTTTCACTCTGTTTTCTCCTATATGGATACATGTATTTGGAACTCAAAATCAAACACGGTTTGTGCTAGCTCTTTGAAACTTGGCACAATAATGCAGTTCCAAGTTCTATCGCTATGGTTTGTGTCCTATTGAAGTAGCCCCAAGCGGAGACTGACGAGAATCACTTTCATTGAAAGGGGAAGCCAAGCTTTCGACAAACTACGAGTTTCCGGATATCTCAGCAAACATTTTTTCACCCAATCTTGATGATACTGGCAGGTAACGATCAGTACACCAATCCCACTTGGCTCACCAAATTTCGTTCTTCCTGGTTAAACGGTTCCTTTGCAGTAACCGTTTTCATGTTTAGGTTTCACTCTGTTTTCTCCTATATGGATACATGTAGTTTTAACTCTCAATCAAACACGGTTTGTGCTAGCTCTTTGAAACTCGGCACAATAATGTAGTTCCAAGTTCTATAGGTATGGTTTGTGTCCTATTGAAGTAGCCCCAAGCAGAGACTGACGAGAATCACTTTCATTGAAAGGGGTTGCCAAGCTTTCGAAAAACTCCGAGTTTCCGGAAATCTCAGGAAATATTTTTTCACCCAATCTTGATGATACTTGCAGGTAATGATCAGTACACCAGTCCCACATGGATCACCAAATTTCGTTCTTCTTGGTTGAACGGTTCCTTTGCAGTATAAGTTTTCATGTTTAGGTTTCACTCTGTTTTCTCCTATAAGGTTACATGTAGTTGGAACTCTCAATCAAACACGGTTTGTGCTAGCTCTTTGAAACTTGGCACAATAATGTAGTTCCAAGTTCTCTCGCTATGGTTTGTGTCCTATTGTAGTAGCCCCAAGCAGCGACTGACGAGAATCATTTTCATTGAAAGTGGTTGCCAAGCTTTCGAAAAACTAGGTGTTTCCAGAAATCTCAGCAAACATTTTTTTCACCCAATCTTGATGATACTGGCAGGTAATGATCAGTACACCAATCCCACTTGGCTCACCAAATTTCGTTCTTTTAGATTAAACATTTCCTTTGCAGTAACCGTTTTCATGTTTAGGTTTCACTCTGTTTTCTCCTATATGGATACATGTAGTTGGAACTCTAAATCAAACACGGTTTGTGCTAGCTATTTGAAACTTGGCACAATAATGTAGTTCCAAGTTCTATCGCTATTGTTTGTGTCCTATTGAAGTAGCGCCAAGCAGAGACTGACGAGAATCACTTTCATTGAAAGGGGTTGCCAAGCTTCCAAAAAACTACGAGTTACCTGAAATCTCAGGAAATATTTTTTCACCCAATCTTGATGATACTGGCAGGTATTGATCAGTACACCAATCCCACTTGGCTCACCAAATTTCGTTCTCCTAGCTTAAACCGTTCCTTTGCAGTAACCGTTTTCATGTTTAGGTTTCACTCTCTTTTCTCCTATATGGATACATGTAGTTGGAACTCTAAATAAAAAACGGTTTATGCTAGCTCTTTGAAACTTGGCACAATAAAGTAGTTCCAAGTTCTATCGCTATGTTTTGTGTCCTATTGAAGTAGCCCCAAGCAGAGACTGAGGAGAATCACTTTCATTGAAAGGGGTTGCCAAGCATCCAAAAAACTAAGAGTTTCTTGAAATCTCAGCAAACATTTTTTCACCCAATCTTGATGATACTGGCAGGTAGTGATCAGTACACCAGTCCCACTTGGCTCACCAAATTTCATTTTTCTAGGTAAACGGTTAATTTGCAGTAACCGTTTTCATGTTTAGGTTTCACTCTTTTCTCCTATATGGATACATGTAGTTGGAACTCAAAATCAAACACGGTTTGTGCTAGCTTTTTGAAACTTGGCACAATAATGTAGTTCCAAGTTCTATCGCTATGGTTTGTGTCCTATTGAAGTAGCCCCAAGCAGAGACTGACGAGAATCACTTTCATTGAAAGGGGTTGCCAAGCTTCCGAAAAACTACGAATTTCCGGAAATCTCAGCAAACATTTTTTCACTCAATCTTGATGATACTGGCAGGTAATGATCAGTACACCAATCCCACTTGGCTCACCAAATTTCGTTCTTCTAGGTTAAACGGTTCCTTTGAAGTAACCGTTTTCATGTTTAGGTTTCACTCGGTTTTCTCCTATATGGATACATGTGGTTGGAACTCTAAATCAAACACGGTTTGTGCTAGCTCTTTGAAACTTGGCACAATAATGTAGTTCCAAGTTCTATCGCTATGGTTTGTGTCCTATTGAAGTAGCCCCAAGCAGAGACTGAGGAGAATCACTTTCATTGAAAGGGGTTGACAAGCTTCCAAAAAACTATGCGTTTCCTGAAATCTCAGCAAAGATTTTTTCACCCAATCTTGATGATACTTGCAGATAGTGATCAGTACACCAATCCCACTTGGCTCACCATATTTCGTTCTTCTAGCTTAAACCGTTCCTTTGCAGTAACCGTTTTCATGTTTAGGTTTCACTCTGTTTTCTACTATATGGATGCATGTGGTTGGAACTCTAAATCAAATACGGTTTGTGCTAGCTCTTTGAAACTTGGCACAATAATGTAGTGCCAAGTTCTATCGATATGGTTTGTGTCCTATTGAAGTAGCCCCAAGCAAAGACTGATGAGAATCACTTTCATTGAAAGGGGTTGCCAAGCTTCCAAAAAACTATGAGTTTCCTGAAATCTCAGCAAACATTTTTTCACCCAATCTTGATGATACTGGCAGGTAATGATCAGTACACCAATCCCACTAGGCTCACCAAATTTCGTTCTTCTAGCTTAAACCGTTCTTTGCAGGAACCGTTTTCATGCTTAGGTTTCACTCTGTTTTCTCCTATATGGATACATGTAGTTGGAACTCTAAATCAAACACGGTTTGTGCGAGCTCTTTGAAACTTGGCACAATAATGTAGTTCCAAGTTCTATCGCTATGGTTTGTGTCCTATTTAAGTAACCCCAAGCAGAGACGGACGAGAATCACTTTCATTGAAAGGGGTTGCCAAGCTTCCAAAAACCTATGAGTTTCCTGAAATCTCAGCAAACATTTTTTCAACCAATCTTGATGATACTTGCAGGTAATGATCAGTACACCAATCCCACTTGGCTCACCAAATTTCGTTCTTCTAGCTTAAACCGTTCCTTTGCAGGAACCGTTTTCAGGTTTAGGTTTTACTCTGTTTTCTCCTATATGGATACATGTAGTTGGAACTCTAAATCAAACACGGTTTGTGCTAGCTCTTTGAAACTTGGCACAATAATGTAGTTCCAAGTTCCATCGCTATGGTTTGTGTCCTATTGAAGTAGCCCCAAGCAGAGACTGATGAGAATCCCTTTCATTGAAAAGGGTTGCCAAGCTTTCGAAAAACAACGAGTTTCCGGAATTCACAGCAAACATTTTTTCACCCAATCTTGATGATACTGGCAGGTCATGATCAGTAAAACAATCCCACCTGGCTCGCCTAATTTTGTTCTTCTAGGTTAAATCCTTCCTTTGCAGTAACCGTTTTCATATTTAGGTTTCACTCTGTTTTCTCCTATATGGATACATGTAGTTGGAACTCTAAATCAAACACGGTTTGTGCTAGCTCTTTGAAACTTGGGACAATAATGTAGTTCCAAGTTCTATCTCTATGGTTTGTGTCCTATTGAAGTAGCCCCATGCAGAGACTGATAAAATCACTTTCATTGAAAGGGTTTGCCTAGCTTCCAAAAAACTACGAGGTACCTGAAATCTCAGCAAAACTTTTTTCACCCAATCTTGATGATACTTGCAGGTAATGATAAGGGCACCAATCACACTTGGCTCACCAAATTTCGTTCCTCTAGCTTTAACCTTTCCTTTGCAGTAACCGTTTTCATGTTTATGTTTCACTCTGTTTTCTCCTATATGGATACATGTAGTTGGAACTCTAAATCAAACACGGTTTGTGCTAGCTCTTTGAAACTTGGCACAATAATGTAGTTCCAAGTTCTATCGCTATGGTTTGTGTCCTATGGAAGTAGCCCCAAGCAGAGACTGACGTGAATCACTTTCATTGAAAGTGGTTGCCAAGCTTCCAAAAAACTAGGAGTTTCCTGAAATCTCAGCAAACATTTTTTCACCCAATCTTGATGATACTGACAGGTAATGATCAGTACACCAATCCCACTTGGCTCACCAAATTTCGTTCTTCTAGGTTAAACGGTTCCTTTGCAGTAACCGTTTTCATGTTTAGGTTTCACTCTGTTTTCTCCTATATGGATACATGTATTTGGAACTCAAAATCAAACACGGTTTGTGCTAGCTCTTTGAAACTTGGCACAATAATGCAGTTCCAAGTTCTATCGCTATGGTTTGTGTCCTATTGAAGTAGCCCCAAGCGGAGACTGACGAGAATCACTTTCATTGAAAGGGGAAGCCAAGCTTTCGACAAACTACGAGTTTCCGGATATCTCAGCAAACATTTTTTCACCCAATCTTGATGATACTGGCAGGTAACGATCAGTACACCAATCCCACTTGGCTCACCAAATTTCGTTCTTCCTGGTTAAACGGTTCCTTTGCAGTAACCGTTTTCATGTTTAGGTTTCACTCTGTTTTCTCCTATATGGATACATGTATTTTTAACTCTCAATCAAACACGGTTTGTGCTAGCTCTTTGAAACTCGGCACAATAATGTAGTTCCAAGTTCTATAGGTATGGTTTGTGTCCTATTGAAGTAGCCCCAAGCAGAGACTGACGAGAATCACTTTCATTGAAAGGGGTTGCCAAGCTTTCGAAAAACTCCGAGTTTCCGGAAATCTCAGGAAATATTTTTTTCACCCAATCTTGATGATACTTGCAGGTAATGATCAGTACACCAGTCCCACATGGATCACCAAATTTCGTTCTTCTTGGTTGAACGGTTCCTTTGCAGTATAAGTTTTCATGTTTAGGTTTCACTCTGTTTTCTCCTATAAGGTTACATGTAGTTGGAACTCTCAATCAAACACGGTTTGTGCTAGCTCTTTGAAACTTGGCACAATAATGTAGTTCCAAGTTCTCTCGCTATGGTTTGTGTCCTATTGTAGTAGCCCCAAGCAGCGACTGACGAGAATCATTTTCATTGAAAGTGGTTGCCAAGCTTTCGAAAAACTAGGTGTTTCCAGAAATCTCAGCAAACATTTTTTTCACCCAATCTTGATGATACTGGCAGGTAATGATCAGTACACCAATCCCACTTGGCTCACCAAATTTCGTTCTTTTAGATTAAACATTTCCTTTGCAGTAACCGTTTTCATGTTTAGGTTTCACTCTGTTTTCTCCTATATGGATACATGTAGTTGGAACTCTAAATCAAACACGGTTTGTGCTAGCTATTTGAAACTTGGCACAATAATGTAGTTCCAAGTTCTATCGCTATTGTTTGTGTCCTATTGAAGTAGCGCCAAGCAGAGACTGACGAGAATCACTTTCATTGAAAGGGGTTGCCAAGCTTCCAAAAAACTACGAGTTACCTGAAATCTCAGGAAATATTTTTTCACCCAATCTTGATGATACTGGCAGGTATTGATCAGTACACCAATCCCACTTGGCTCACCAAATTTCGTTCTCCTAGCTTAAACCGTTCCTTTGCAGTAACCGTTTTCATGTTTAGGTTTCACTCTCTTTTCTCCTATATGGATACATGTAGTTGGAACTCTAAATAAAAAACGGTTTATGCTAGCTCTTTGAAACTTGGCACAATAAAGTAGTTCCAAGTTCTATCGCTATGTTTTGTGTCCTATTGAAGTAGCCCCAAGCAGAGACTGAGGAGAATCACTTTCATTGAAAGGGGTTGCCAAGCATCCAAAAAACTAAGAGTTTCTTGAAATCTCAGCAAACATTTTTTCACCCAATCTTGATGATACTGGCAGGTAGTGATCAGTACACCAGTCCCACTTGGCTCACCAAATTTCATTTTTCTAGGTAAACGGTTAATTTGCAGTAACCGTTTTCATGTTTAGGTTTCACTCTTTTCTCCTATATGGATACATGTAGTTGGAACTCAAAATCAAACACGGTTTGTGCTAGCTTTTTGAAACTTGGCACAATAATGTAGTTCCAAGTTCTATCGCTATGGTTTGTGTCCTATTGAAGTAGCCCCAAGCAGAGACTGACGAGAAGCACTTTCATTGAAAGGGGTTGCCAAGCTTCCCAAAAACTACGAATTTTCCTGAAATCTCAGCAAACATTTTTTCACCCAATCTTGATGATACTGGCAGGTAATGATCAGTACACCAGTCCCACTTGGCTCACCAAATTTCGTTCTTCTAGATTGAACCGTTCCTTTGCAGTAACCGTTTTCATGTTTAGGTTTCACTCTCTTTTCTCCTCTATGGATACATGTAGTTGGAACTCAAAATCAAACACGGTTTGTGCTAGCTTTTTGAAACTTGGCACAATAATGTAGTTCCAAGTTCTATGGCTATGGTTTGTGTCCTATTGAAGTAGCCCCAAGCAGAGACTGACGAGAATCACTTTCATTGAAAGGGGTTGCCAAGCTTCCAAAAAACTCCGAGTTTCGGGAAATCTCAGGAAATATTTTTTCACCCAATCTTGATGATACTTGCAGGTAATGATCAGTACACCAGTCCCACATGGATCACCAAATTTCGTTCTTCTTGGTTGAACGGTTCCTTTGCAGTATAAGTTTTCATGTTTAGGTTTCACTCTGTTTTCTCCTATAAGGTTACATGTAGTTGGAACTCTCAATCAAACACGGTTTGTGCTAGCTCTTTGAAACTTGGCACAATAATGTAGTTCCAAGTTCTCTCACTATGGTTTGTGTCCTATTGTAGTAGCCCCAAGCAGCGACTGACGAGAATCATTTTCATTGAAAGTGGTTGCCATGCGTTCGAAAAACTAGGTGTTTCCAGAAATCTCAGCAAACATTTTTTTCACCCAATCTTGATGATACTGGCAGGTAATGATCAGTACACCAATCCCACTTGGCTCACCAAATTTCGTTCTTTTAGATTAAACATTTCCTTTGCAGTAACCGTTTTCATGTTTAGGTTTCACTCTGTTTTCTCCTATATGGATACATGTAGTTGGAACTCTAAATCAAACACGGTTTGTGCTAGCTTTTTGAAACTTGGCACAATAATGTAGTTTCAAGTTCTATCGCTATGGTTTGTGTCCTATTGAAGTAGCCCCAAGCAGAGACTGACGAGAAGCACTTTCATTGAAAGGGGTTGCCAAGCTTCCCAAAAACTACGAATTTTCCTGAAATCTCAGCAAACATTTTTTCACCCAATCTTGATGATACTGGCAGGTAATGATCAGTACACCAGTCCCACTTGGCTCACCAAATTTCGTTCTTCTAGATTGAACCGTTCCTTTGCAGTAACCGTTTTCATGTTTAGGTTTCACTCTCTTTTCTCCTATATGGATACATGTAGTTGGAACTCAAAATCAAACACGGTTTGTGCTAGCTTTTTGAAACTTGGCACAATAATGTAGTTCCAAGTTCTATGGCTATGGTTTGTGTCCTATTGAAGTAGCCCCAAGCAGAGACTGACGAGAATCACTTTCATTGAAAGGGGTTGCCAAGCTTCCAAAAAACTCCGAGTTTCGGGAAATCTCAGGAAATATTTTTTCACCCAATCTTGATGATACTTGCAGGTAATGATCAGTACACCAGTCCCACATGGATCACCAAATTTCGTTCTTCTTGGTTGAACGGTTCCTTTTCAGTAACCGTTTTCATGTTTAGGTTTCACTCTGTTTTCTCCTATAAGGTTACATGTAGTTGGAACTCTCAATCAAACACGGTTTGTGCTAGCTCTTTGAAACTTGGCACAATAATGTAGTTCCAAGTTCTCTCGCTATGGTTTGTGTCCTATTGTAGTAGCCCCAAGCAGCGACTGACGAGAATCATTTTCATTGAAAGTGGTTGCCAAGCGTTCGAAAAACTAGGTGTTTCCAGAAATCTCAGCAAACATTTTTTTCACCCAATCTTGATGATACTGGCAGGTAATGATCAGTACACCAATCCCACTTGGCTCACCAAATTTCGTTCTTTTAGATTAAACATTTCCTTTGCAGTAACCGTTTTCATGTTTAGGTTTCACTCTGTTTTCTCCTATATGGATACATGTAGTTGGAACTCTAAATCAAACACGGTTTGTGCTAGCTATTTGAAACTTGGCACAATAATGTAGTTCCAAGTTCTATCGCTATTGTTTGTGTCCTATTGAAGTAGCGCCAAGCAGAGACTGACGAGAATCACTTTCATTGAAAGGGGTTGCCAAGCTTCCAAAAAACTACGAGTTACCTGAAATCTCAGCAAATATTTTTTCACCCAATCTTGATGATACTGGCAGGTATTGATCAGTACACCAATCCCACTTGGCTCACCAAATTTCGTTCTTCTAGCTTAACCGTTCCTTTGCAGTAACAGTTTTCATGTTTAGGTTTCACTCTCTTTTCTCCTATATGGATACATGTAGTTGGAACTATAAAAAAAAAACGGTTTGTGCTAGCTCTTTGAAACTCGGCACAATAAAGTAGTTCCAAGTTCTATCGCTATGTTTTGTGTCTTATTGAAGTAGCCCCACGCAGAGACTGAGGAGAATCACTTTCATTGAAAGGGGTTGCCAAGCTTCCAAAAAACTAAGAGTTTCTTGATATCTCAGCAAACATTTTTTCACCCAATCTTGATGATACTGGCAGGTAGTGATAAGTACACCAGTCCCACTTGGCTCACCAAATTTCGTTCTTCTAGGTAAACGGTTCCTTTGCAGTAACCGTTTTCATGTTTAGGTTTCACTCTCTTTTCTCCTATATGGATACATGTAGTTGGAACTCAAAATCAAACACGGTTTGTGCTAGCTTTTTGAAACTTGCACAATAATGTAGTTCCAAGTTCTATCGCTATGGTTTGTGTCCTATTGAAGTAGCCCCAAGCAGAGACTGACGAGAAGCACTTTAATTGAAAGGGGTTGCCAAGCTTCCCAAAAACTACGAATTTTCCTTAAATCTCAGGAAACATTTTTTCACCCAATCTTGATGATACTGGCAGGTAATGATCAGTACACCAATCCCACTTGGCTCACCAAATTTCGTTCTTCTGGGTTAAACCGTTCATTTGCAGTGACCGTTTTCATTTTTAGGTTTCACTCTGTTTTCTCCTATATGGATACATGTAGTTGGAACTCTAAATCAAACACGGTTTGCGCTAGCTCTTTGAAACTTGGCACAATAATGTAGTTCCAAGTTCTATCGCTATGGTTTGTGTCCTATTGAAGTAGACCCAAGCAGAGACTGATGAGAATCACTTTCATTGAAAGGGGTTGCCAAGCTTCCAAAAAACTACGAGCTTCCTGAAATCTCAGCAAACATTTTTTCAATCAATCTTGATGATACTGGCAGGTAATGATCAGTACACCAATCCCACTTGGCTCACCAAATTTCGTTCTTCTAGGTTAAACGGTTCCTTTGCAGTAACCGTTTTCATTTTTAGGTTTCACTCTGTTTTCTCCTATATGGATGCATGTGGTTGGAACTCTAAATCAAACACGGTTTGTGCTAGCTCTTTGAAACTTGGGACAATAATGTAGTTCCAAGTTCTATCGCTATGGTTTGTGTCCTATTGAAGTAGCCCCAAGCAGAGACTGACGAGAATCACTTTCATTGAAAGGGGTTGCCAAGCTTCCAAAAAACTATGAGTTTCCTGAAATCTCAACAAACATTTTTTCACCCAATCTTGATGATACTGGCAGGTAATGATCAGTACACCAATCCCACTTGGCTCACCAAATTTCGTTCTTCTAGCTTAAACCGTTCCTTTGCAGGAACCGTTTTCATGTTTAGGTTTCACTCTGTTTTCTCCTATATGGATACATGTAGTTGGAACTCTAAATCAAACACGGTTTGTGCTAGCTGTTTGAAACTTGGGACAATAATGTAGTTCCAAGTTCTGTCGCTATGGTTTGTGTCCTATTGAAGTAGCCCCATGCAGAGACTGATAAAATCACTTTCATTGAAAGGGTTTGCCTAGCTTCCAAAAAACTACGAGGTACCTGAAATCTCAGCAAACCTTTTTTCACCCAATCTTGATGATACTTGCAGGTAATGATCAGGGCACCAATCACACTTGGCTCACCAAATTTCGTTCCTCTAGCTTTAACCTTTCCTTTGCAGTAACCGTTTTCATGTTTAGGTTTCACTCTGTTTTCTCCTATATGGATACATGTAGTTGGAACGCTAAATCAAACACGGTTTGTGCTAGCTCTTTGAAACTTGGCACAATAATGTAGTTCCAAGTTCTATCGCTATGGTTTGTGTCCTATTGAAGTAGACCTAAGCAGAGACGGACGAGAATCACTTTCATTGAAAGGGGTTGCCAAGCTTCCAAAAAACTATGAGTTTCGTGAAATCTCAGCAAACATTTTTTCACCCAATCTTGATGATACTGGCAGGTAATGATCAATACACCAATCCCACTTGGCTCACCAAATTTCGTTCTTCTAGCTTAAACCGTTCCTTTGCAGTAACCGTTTTTATGTTTAGGTTTCACTCTGTTTTCTCCTATATGGATACATGTGGTTGGAACTCTAAATCAAACACGGTTTGTGCTAGCTTTATGAAACTCGGCACAATAATGTAGTTCCAAGTTCTATTGGTATGGTTTGTGTCCTATTGAAGTATCCCCAAGCAGAGACTGACGAGAATCACTTTCATTGAAAGGGGTTGCCAAGCTTTCGAAAAACTACAAGTTTCAAGAAATCTCAGGAAACATTTTTTCACCCAATCATGTTGATACTTGCAGATAAAGATCAGTACACCAGTCCCACTTGGATCACCAAATTTCGTTCTTCTAGGTTAAATCATTCCTTTGCAGTAATCGTATTCATATTGAGGTTTCACTCTGTTTTCTCCTATATGGATACTTGTAGTTGGAACTCTAATTCAAACACGGTTTGTGGTAGCTCTTTGAAACTTGGCACAATAATGTAGTTCCAAGTTCTATAGCTGTTTTTTTGTGTCCTATTGAAGTAGCCCCAAGCAGAGACTGATGAGAATCACTTTCATTCTAAGGGGTTGCCAAGCTTCCAAAAAACTAAGAGTTTCTTGAAATCTCAGCAAACATTTTTTCACCCAATCTTGATGATACTGGCAGGTAATGATCAGTACACAAATCCCACTTGGCTCACCAAATTTCGTTCTTCTAGGTAAACGGTTCCTTTGCAGTAACCGTTTTCATGTTTAGGTTTCACTCTCTTTTCTCCTATATGGATACATGTAGTTGGAACTCAAAATCAAATACGGTTTGTGCTAGCTTTTTGAAACTTGGCACAATAATGTAGTTCCAAGTTCTATCGCTATGGTTTGTGTCCTATTGAAGTAGCCCCAAGCAGAGACTGACGAGAAGCACTTTCATTGAAAGGGGTTGCCAAGCTTCCAAAAACTACGAGTTTCCTGAAATCTCAGCAAACATTTTGTCACCGAATCTTGACGATACTGGCAGGTAATGATCAGTACACCAATCCCACTTGGCTCACTAAATTTCGTTCTTCTAGGTTAAACGGTTCCTTTGCAGTAACACTTTTCATGTTTAGGTTTCACTCTGTTTTCTCCTATATGGATACATGTAGTTGGAACTCTTAATCAAACACGGTTTGTGCTAGCTCTTTGAAACATGGCACAATTGTGTAGTTCCAAGTTCTATCGCTATGGTTTGTGTCCTATTGAAGTAGCCCCAAGCAGAGACTGACGAGAATCACTTTCATTGAAAGGGGTTGCCAAGCTTCCAAAAACTAAGAGTTTCCTGAAATCTCAGCAAACATTTTTTCTCCCAATCTTGATGATACTGGCAGGTAATGATCAGAACACCAATCCCACTTGGCTCACCAAATTTCGTTCTTCTAGGTTAAACCGTTCCTTTGCAGTAACCGTTTTCATCTTTAGGTTTCACTCTGTTTTCTCCTATGTGGTTACATGTAGTTGGAACTCTAAATCAAACACGGTTTGTGCTAGCTCTTTGAAACTTCGCACAATAATGTAGTTCCAAGTTCTATCACTATGACTTGTGTCCTATTGAAGTAGCCCCAAGCAGAGACTGACGAGAATCACTTTCATTGAAAGTGGTTGCCAAGCTTTCGAAAAACTAGGAGTTTCCAGAAATCTCAGCAAATATTTTTTCACCCAATCATGATGATACTGGCAGGTAATGATCAGTACACCAATCCCACTTGGATCACCAAATTTCGTTCTTCTAGGTTGAACGGTTCCTTTGCAGGAACCGTTTTCATGTTTCGGTTTCACTCTGTTTTCTCCTATATGGATACATGTAGTTGGAACTCTAAATCAAACACAGTTTGTGATATCTCTTTGAAACTTGGCACTATAATGTAGTTCCAAGTTCTATCGCTATGGTTTGTGTCCTATTGAAGTAGCCCCATGCAGAGACTGATAAAATCACTTTCATTGAAAGGGTTTGCCTAGCTTCCAAAAAACTACGAGTTCATTGAAATCTCAGCAAACCTTTTTTCACCCAATCTTGATGATACTTGCAGGTAATAATCAGGGCACCAATCACACTTGGCTCACCAAATTTCGTTCCTCTAGCTTTAACTTTTCCTTTGCAGTAACCGTTTTCATGTTTAGGTTTCACTCTGTTTTCTCCAATATGGATACATGTAGTTGGAACTCTAAATCAAACACGGTTTGTGCTACCTCTTTGAAACTTGGCATAATAATGTAGTTCCAAGTTCTATCGCTATGGTTTGTGTCCTATTGAAGTAGCCCCAAGCAGAGACTGACGAGAATCACTTTCATTGAAAGGGGTTGCCAAGCTTCCCAAAAATAACGAGTTTCCGGAAATCTCAGCAAACATTTTTTCGCCCAATCTTGATGATACTTGCAGGAAATGATCGGTACACCAATCCCACTTGGCTCACTAAATTTCGTTCTTCTAGGTTAAACGGTTCTTTTGCAGTAACCCTTTGCATGTTTAGGTTTCACTCTGTTTTCTCCTATATGGATACATGTAGTTGGAACTCTAAATCAAACACGGTTTGTGCTAGCTCTTTGAAACTTGGCACAATAATGTAGTTCCAAGTTCCATCGCTATGGTTTGTGTCCTATTGAAGTAGCCCCAAGCAGAGACTGACGAGAATCACTTTCATTGAAAGTGGTTGCCAAGCTTTCGAAAAACTAGGCGTTTCTAGAAATCTCAGCAAACATTTTTTCACCCAATCTTGATGATACTAGCAGGTATTGATCAGTACACCAATCCCACTTGGCTCACCAAATTTCGTTCTTTTAGATTAAACATTTCCTTTGCAGTAACCGTTTTCATGTTTATGTTTCACTCTGTTTTCTCCTATATGGATACATGTAGTTGGAACTCTAAATCAAACACGGTTTGTGCTAGCTATTTGAAACTTGGCACAATAAAGTAGTTCCAAGTTCTATCGCTATGGTTTGTATCCTATTGAAGTAGCCCCAAGCAGAGACTGAGGAGAATCACTTTCATTGAAAGGGGTTGCCAAGCTTTCAAAAAACTAAGAGTTTCTTGAAATCTCAGCAAACATTTTTTCACCCAATCTTGATGATACTGGCAGGTAATGATCAGTACACCAGTCCCACTTGGCTCACCAAATTTCGTTCTTCTAGGTAAACGGCTCCTTTGCAGAAACCGTTTTCATGTTTAGGTTTCACTCTCTTTTCTCCTATATGGATACATGTAGTTGGAACTCAAAATCAAATACGGTTTGTGCTAGCTTTTTGAAACTTGGCACAATAATGTAGTTCCAAGTTCTATCGGTATGGTTTGTGTCCTATTGAAGTAGCCCCAAGCAGAGACTGACGAGAAGCACTTTCATTGAAAGGGGTTGCCAAGCTTCCCAAAAACTACGAGTTTCCTGAAATCTCAGCAAACATTTTTTCACCGAATCTTGACGATACTGGCAGGTAATGATCAGTACACCAATCCCACTTGGCTCACTAAATTTCGTTCTTCTAGGTTAAACGGTTCCTTTGCAGTAACACTTTTCATGTTTAGGTTTCACTCTGTTTTCTCCTATATGGATACATGTATTTGGAACTCTTAATCAAACACGGTTTGTGCTAGCTCTTTGAAACATGGCACAATTGTGTAGTTCCAAGTTCTATCGCTATGGTTTGTGTCCTATTGAAGTAGCCCCAAGCAGAGACTGACGAGAATCACTTTCATTGAAAGGGGTTGCCAAGCTTCCCAAAAACTAAGAGTTTCCTGAAATCTCAGCAAACATTTTTTCACCCAATCTTGATGATACTTGCAGGTAATGATCAGGGCACCAATCCCACTTGGCTCACCAAATTTCGTTCTTCTAGGTTAAACCGTTCCTTTGCAGTAACCGTTTTCATCTTTAGGTTTCACTCTGTTTTCTCCTATGTGGTTACATGTAGTTGGAACTCTAAATCAAACACGGTTTGTGCTAGCTCTTTGAAACTTCGCACAATAATGTAGTTCCAAGTTCTATCGCTATGACTTGTGTCCTATTGAAGTAGCCCCAAGCAGAGACTGACGAGAATCACTTTCATTGAAAGTGGTTGCCAAGCTTTCGAAAAACTAGGAGTTTCCAGAAATCTCAGCAAATATTTTTTCACCCAATCATGATGATACTGGCAGGTAATGATCAGTACACCAATCCCACTTGGATCACCAAATTTCGTTCTTCTAGGTTGAACGGTTCCTTTGCAGGAACCGTTTTCATGTTTCGGTTTCACTCTGTTTTCTCCTATATGGATACATGCATTTGGAACTCTAAATCAAACACAGTTTGTGATATCTCTTTGAAACTTGGCACAATAATGTAGTTCCAAGTTCTATCGCTATGGTTTGTGTCCTATTGAAGTAGCCCCATGCAGAGACTGATAAAATAACTTTCATTGAAAGGGTTTGCCTAGCTTCCAAAAAACTACGAGTTCCCTGAAATCTCAGCAAAACTTTTTTCACCCAATATTGATGATACTTGCAGGTAATAATCAGGGCACCAATCACACTTGGCTCACCAAATTTCGTTCCTCTAGCTTTAACCTTTCCTTTGCAGTAACCGTTTTCATATTTAGGTTTCACTCTGTTTTCTCCAATATGGATACATGTAGTTGGAACTCTAAATCAAACACGGTTTGTGCTAGCTCTTTGAAACTTGCCACAATAATGTAGTTCCAAGTTCTATCGCTATGGTTTGTGTCCTATTGAAGTAGCCCCAAGCAGAGACTGACGAGAATCACTTTCATTGAAAGGGGTTGCCAAGCTTCCCAAAAATAACGAGTTTCCGGAAATCTCAGCAAACATTTTTTCGCCCAATCTTGATGATACTTGCAGGAAATGATCGGTACACCAATCCCACTTGGCTCACTAAATTTCGTTCTTCTAGGTTAAACGGTTCCTTTGCAATAACCCTTTGCATGTTTAGGTTTCACTCTGTTTTCTCCTATATGGATACATGTAGTTGGAACTCTAAATCAAACACGGTTTGTGCTAGCTCTTTGAAACTTGGCACAATAATGTAGTTCCAAGTTCCATCGCTATGGTTTGTGTCCTATTGAAGTAGCCCCAAGCAGAGACTGAGGAGAATCACTTTCATTGAAAGGGGTTGCCAAGCTTCCAAAAAACTCCGAGTTTCTTGAAATCTCAGCAAACATTTTTTCACCCAATCTTGATAATACTTGCAGGTAATGATCAGTACACCAGTCCCACTTGGCTCACCAAATTTCGTTCTTCTAGGTTAAACTGTTCCTTTGGAGTAACCGTTTTCATGTTTAGGTTTCACTCTGTTTTCTCCTATATGGATACATGTAGTTGGAACTCTAAATCAAACAAAGTTTGTGATATCTCTTTGAAACTTGGCACAATAATGTAGTTCCAAGTTCTATCGCTATGGTTTGTGTCCTATTGAAGTAGCCCCATGCAGAGACTGATAAAATCACTTTCATTGAAAGGGTTTGCCTAGCTTCAAAAAACTACGAGGTACCTGAAATCTCAGCAAATCTTTTTTCACCCAATCTTGATGATACTTGCAGGTAATAATCAGGGCACCAATCACACTTGGCTCACCAAATTTCGTTCCTCTAGCTTTAACCTTTCCTTTGCAGTAACCGTTTTCATGTTTAGGTTTCACTCTGTTTTCTCCAATATGGATATATGTAGTTGGAACTCTAAATCAAACACGGTTTGTGCTAGCTCTTTAAAACTTGGCACAATAATGTAGTTCCAAGTTCTATCGTTATGGTTTGTGTCCTATTGAAGTAGCCCCAAGCATAGACTGACGAGAATCACTTTCATTGAAAGGGGTTGCCAAGCTTCCCAAAAATAACGAGTTTCCGGAAATCTCAGCAAACATTTTTTAGCCCAATCTTGATGATACTTGCAGGAAATGATCAGTACACCAATCCCACTTGGCTCACTAAATTTCGTTCTTCTAAGTTAAACGGTTCCTTTGCAGTAACCCTTTGTATGTTTAGGTTTCACTCTGTTTTCTCCTATATGGATACATGTAGTTGGAACTCTAAATCAAACACGGTTTGTGCTAGCTCTTTGAAACTTGGCACAATAATGTAGTTCCAAGTTCTATCGCTATGGTTTGTGTCCTATTGAAGTAGCCCCAAGCAGAGACTGACGAGAATCACTTTCATTGAAAGGGGTTGCCAAGCTTCCAAAAAACTACGAGTTTCTTGAAATCTCAGCAAACATTTTTTCACCCAATCTTGATAATACGTGCAGGTAATGATCAGTACACCAGTCCCACTTGGCTCACCAAATTTCGTTCTTCTAGGTTAAACTGTTCCTTTGCAGTAACCGTTTTCATGTTTAGGTTTCACTCTGTTTTCTCCTATATGGATACATGTAGTTGGAACTCTAAATCAAACACGGTTTGTGCTAGCTCTTTGCAACTTGGCACAATAATGTAGTTCCAAGTTCTATCGCTATGGTTTGTGTTCTATTGAAGTAGCCCCAAGCAGAGACTGACGAGAATCACTTTCATTGAAAGGGGTTGCCAAGCTTTCGAAAAACTACAAGTTCCCTGAAATCTCAGCAAACATTTTTTCACCCAATCTTGATGATACTGGCAGGTAATGATCAGTACACCAATCCCACTTGGCTCAACAAATTTCGTTCTTCTAGGTTAAACCGTTCCTTTGCGGGAACCGTTTTCATGTTTAGGTTTCACTCTGTTTTCTCCTATAAGGTTACATGTAGTTGGAACTCTAAATCAAACACGGTTTGTGCTAGCTCTTTGAAACTTGGCACAATAATGTAGTTCCAAGTTCTATCGCTATGGTTTGTGTCCTATTGAAGTAGCCCCAAGCAGAGACTGACGAGAATCACTTTCATTGAAAGGGGTTGCCAAGCTTATAAAAAACTACGAGTTACCTGAAATCTCAGCAAACATTTTTTCACCCAATCTTGATGATACTGGCAGGTATTGATCAGTACACCAATCCCACTTGGCTCACCAAATTTCGTTCTTCTAGCTTAAACAGTTACTTTGCAGTAACCGTTTTCATGTTTAGGTTTCACTCTCTTTTCTCCTATATGGATACATGTAGTTGGAACTCTAAATATAAAACGGTTTTTGCTAGCTCTTTGAAACTTGGCACAATAATGTAGTTCCAAGTTCTATCGCTGTGGTTTGTGTCCTATTGAAGTAGCCCCAAGCAGAGAGTGACGAGAATCACTTTCATTGAAAGGGGTTGCCAAGCTTTCGAAAAACTACGAGTTTCCGGAAATCTCAGCAAACAGTTTTTCACCCAATCTTGATGATACTTGCAGATAATGATCACAACACCAGTCCCACTTGGTTCACCAAATTTCGTTCTCATAGGTTAAATCGTTCCTTTGTAGTAATCGTTTTCATCTTTAAGTTTCACTCTGTTTTCTCCTATATGGATACATGCAGTTGGAACTCTAAATCAAACACGGTTTGTGCTAGCTCTTTGAAACTTGGCACAATAATGTAGTTCCAAGTTCTATCGCTATGGTTTGTGTCCTATTGATGTTGCCCCAAGCGGAGAGTGACGAGAATCACTTTCATTGAAAGGGGTTGCCAAGCTTCCAAAAAACTACGAGTTTCCGGAAATCTCAGCAAACATTTTTTCACCCAATCTTGATGATACTGGCAGGTAATGATCAGTCCACCGATCCCAATTGGCTCACCAAATTTCGTTCTTCTAGGTTAAACTGTTCCTTTGCAGGGACCGTTTACATGTTTAGGTTTCACTCTGTTTTCTCCTATATGGATACATGTAGTTGGAACTCAAAATCAAAGACGGTTTGTGCTAGCTCTTTGAAACTTGGCACAATAATGTAGTTCCAAGTTCTATCGCTATGGTTTGTGTCCTATTGAAGTAGCCCCAAGCAGAGACTGACGAGAAACCCTTTCATTGAAAGGGGTTGCCAAGCTTTCGAAAAACTAAGAGTTTCCGGGAATCTCAGCAAACATTTTTTCAACCAATCTTGATGATACTGGCAGGTAATGATCAGTACACCAATCCCACTTGGCTCACCAAATTTCGTTCTTCTAGGTTAAACCGTTCCTTTGCAGTAACTGTTTTCATTTTTAGGTTTCACTCTGTTTTCTCCTATATGGATACATGTAGTTGGATCTCTAAATCAAACACGGTGTGTGCTAGCTCTTTGAAACTTGGCACAATAATGTAGTTCCAAGTTCTATCGCTATGGTTTGTGTCCTATTGAAGTAGCCTCAAGCAGAGACTGACGAGAATCCCTTTATTGAAAGGGGTGGCCAAGCTTCCAAAAAACTACGAGTTTCCGGAAATCTCAGCAAACATTTTTTCACCCAATCTTGATGATACTGGCAGGTAATGATCAGTACACCAATCCCACTTGGCTCACCAAATTTCGTTGTTCTAGCTTAAACCATTCCTTTGCAGGAAGCGTTTTCATGTTTAGGTTTCACTCCTTTTGCTCCTATATGGGCACATGTAGTTGGAACTCTAAATCAAACACGGTTTGTGCTAGCTCTTTGAAACTTGGCTCAATAATGTAGTTCCAAGTTCTAACGCTATGGTTTGTGTCCTATTGAAGTAGCCCCAAGCAGAGACTGACGAGAATCCCTTTCATTGAAAGGGGTTGCCAAGCTTCCAAAAAATTACGAGTTTCATGAAATCTCAGCAAACATTTTTTTACCCAATCTAGATGATACTGGCAAGTAATGATCAGTACACCAATCCCACTTGGCTCACCAAATTTCCTTCTTATAGGTTAATTCGTTCCTTTGCAGTAATCGTTTTCATATTTAAGTTTCACTCTGTTTTCTCCTATATGGATACATGTAGTTGGAACTCTAAATCAAACACGGTTTGTGCTAGCTCTTTGAAACTTGGTTCAATAATGTAGTTCCAAGTTCTATCGCTATGGTTTGTGTCCTATTGAAGTTGCCCCAAGCGGAGAGTGACGAGAATCACTTTCATTGAAAGGGGTTGCCAAGCTTCCAAAAAAATACGAGTTTCCGGAAATCTCAGCAAACATTTTCTCACCCAATTTTGATGATACTGGCAGGTAATGATCAGTACACCAATCCCACTTGGCTCACCAAATTTCGTTCTTCTAGCTTAAACCGTTCCTTTGCAGTAACCGTTTTCATATTTAGGTTTCACTCTGTTTTCTCCTATATGGATACATGCAGTTGGAACTCTAAATCAAACACGGTTTGTGCTAGCTCTTTGAAACTTGGCACAATAATGTAGTTCCAAGTTCTATCGCTATGGTTTGTGTCCTATTGAAGTTGCCCCAAGCGGAGAGTGACGAGAATCACTTTCATTGAAAGGGCTTGCCAAGCTTCCAAAAAACTAAAAGTTTCCGGAAATCTCAGCAAATATTTTTTCACCCAATCTTGATGATACTGGCAGGTAATGATCAGTACACCAATCCCACTTGGCTCACCAAATTTCGTTGTTCTAGCTTAAACCATTCCTTTGCAGGAAGCGTTTTCATGTTTAGGTTTCACTCATTTTGCTCCTATATGGGCACATGTAGTTGGAACTCGTAATCAAACACGGTTTGTGCTAGCTCTTTGAAACTTGGCTCAATAATGTAGTTCCAAGATCTATCGATATGGTTTCTGTCCTATTGAAGTAGCCCCAAGCAGAGACTGACGAGAATGACTTTCATTGAAAGGGGTTGCCAAGGTTCCAAAAAACTACGAGTTTCCTGAAAGCTCAGCAAACATTTTTTCACCCAATCTTGATGATACTGGCAGGTAATGATCAGTACACCAATCCCACTTGGCTCACCAAATTTCGATCTTCTAGGTTAAATCGTTCCTTTGTAGTAATCATTTTCATGTTTAGGTTTCACTCTGTTTTCTCCTATATGGATACATGCAGTTGGAACTCTAAATCAAACACGGTTTGTGCTAGCTCTTTGAAACTTGGTTCAATAATGTAGTTCCAAGTTCTATCGCTATGGTTTGTGTCCTATTGAAGTTGCCCCAAGCGGAGAGTGACGAGAATCACTTTCATTGAAAGGGGTTGCCAAGCTTCCAAAAAAATACGAGTTTCCGGAAATCTCAGCAAACATTTTTTCACCCAATCTTGATGATACTGGCATGTAATGATCAGCACACCAATCCCACTTGGCTCACCAAATTTCGTTCTTCTAGGTTAAACTGTTCCTTTGCAGGGACCGTTTTCATGTTTAGGTTTCACTCTGTTTTCTCCTATATGGATACATGTAGTTGGAACTCTATATCAAACACGGTTTGTGCTAGCTCTTTGAAACTTGGCACAATAATGTACTTCAAAGTTCTATCGCGATGGTTTGTGTCCTATTGAAGTAGCCCCAAGCAGAGACTGACGAGAATCCCTTTCATTGAAAGGGGTTACGAAGGTTTCGAAAAACTACGAGTTTCCGGAATTCTCAGCAAACATTTTTTTCAGCCAATCTTGATGATACTGGCAGGTCATGATCAGTACACCAATCCCACTTGGCTCACCAAATTTCGTTCTTCTAGGTTAAATCATTCATTTGCAGTAACCGTTTTCATATTTAGGTTTCACTCTTGTTTCCTCCTATATGGATACATGTATTTGGAACTCTAAATCAAACACGGTTTGTGGTAGCTCTTTGAAACTTTGCAAAATAATGTGGTTCCAAGTTCTATCGCTATGGTTTGTGTCCTATTGAAGCAGCCCCAAGAAGAGACTGACGAGAATCACTTTCATTGAAAGGTGTTGCCCAGCTTTCGAAAAACTACGAGTTTCCGGAAATCTCAGCAAACATTTTTTCACCCAATCTTCATGATACTTGCAGATAATGATCAGTACACCAGTCCCACTTGGCTCACCAAATTTCCTTCTTCTAGGTTAAATCGTTCCTTTGCAGTAATCGTTTTCATATTTAGGTTTCACTCTGTTTTCTCCTATATGGATACATGTAGTTGGAACTCTAAATCAAACACGGTTTGTGCTAGCTCTTTGAAACTTGGCACAATAATGTAGTTCCAAGTTCTATCGCTATGGTTTGTGTCCTATTGAAGTAGCCCCAAGCAGAGACTGACGAGAATCACTTACTTTGAAAGGGGTTGCCAAGCTTTCAAAAAACTACGAGTTTCCTGAAATCTCAGCAAACATTTTTTCACCCAATCTTGATGATACTGGCAGGTAATGATCAGTACACCAGTCCCACTTGGCTCATCAAATTACGTTATTCTAGGTTAAATCGTTTCTTTGCAGTAACCGTTTTCATGTTTAGGTTTCACTCTCTTTTCTCCTATATGGATACATGCAGTTGGAACTCTAAATCAAACACGGTTTGTGCTAGCTCTTTGAAACTTGGCACAATAATGTACTTCAAAGTTCTATCGCTATGGTTTGTGTCCTATTGAAGTAGCCCCAAGCAGAGACTGACGAGAATGCCTTTCATTGAAAGGGGTTGCCAAGATTCCAAAAATCTACGAGTTTCCTGAAATCTCAGCAAATATTTTTTCTCCCAATCTTGATGATACTGGCAGGTCATGATCAGTACACCAGTCCCACTTGGCTCACCAAATTTCGTTCTTCTAGGTTAAATCATTCCTTTGCAGTAACCGTTTTCATATTTAGGTTTCACTCTGTTTTCTCCTATATGGATACATGTAGTTGGAACTCTAAATCAAACACGGTTTGTGGTAGCTCTTTGAAACTTTGCACAATAATGTGGTTCCAAGTTCTATCGCTATGGTTTGTGTCCTATTGAAGCAGCCCCAAGCAGAGACTGACGAGAATCACTTTCATTGAAAGGGGTTGCCCAGCTTTCGAAAAACTACGAGTTTCCGGAAATCTCAGCAAACATTTTTTCACCCAATCTTCATGATACTTGCAGATAATGATCAGTACACCAGTCCCACTTGGCTCACCAAATTTCCTTCTTCTAGGTTAAATCGTTCCTTTGCAGTAATCGTTTTCATGTTTAGGTTTCACTCTGTTTTCTCTTATATGGATACATGTAGTTGGAACTCAAAATCAAAGACGGTTTGTGCTAGCTCTTTGAAACGTGGCAAAATAATGTAGTTCCAAGTTCTATCGCTATGGTTTGTGTCCAATTGAAGTAGCCCCAAGCGGAGAGTGACGAGAATCACTTTCATTGAAAGGGGTTGCCAAGCTTCCAAAAAACTACGAGTTTCCGGAAATCTCAGCAAACATTTTTTCACCCAATCTTGATGATACTGGCAGGTAATGATCAGAACACCAATCCCACTTGGCTCACCAAATTTCGTTCTTCTAGGTTAAACTGTTCCTTTGCAGGGACCGTTTTCATGTTTAGGTTTCACTCTGTTTTCTCCTATATGGATACATGTATTTGGAACTCTAAATCAAACACGGTTTGTGCTAGCTCTTTGAAACTTGGCACAATAATGTAGTTCCAAGTTCTATCGCTATGGTTTGTGTCCTATTGAAGTAGCCCCAAGCAGAGACTGACGAGAATCCCTTTCATTGAAAGGGGTTGCCAAGCTTTCAAAAAACTACGAGTTTCCTGAAATCTCAGCAAACATTTTTTCACCCCATCTTGATGATACTTGCAGGTAATGATGAGTCCACCGATCCCACTTGGCTCAGAAAATTTCCTTCTTCTAGGTTAAACGGTTCCTTTGCAGGAACCGTTTTCATGTTTAGGTTTCACTCTGTTTTCTCCTATATGGATACATGTAGTTGGATCTCTAAATCAATCACGGTTTGTGCTAGCTCTTTGAAACTTGGCAAAATAATGTAGTTCCAAGATCTATCGCTATGGTTTGTGTCCTATTGAAGTAGCCCCAAGCAGAGACTGACGAGAATCCCTTTCATTGAAAGGGGTTGCCAAGCTTCCAAAAACTACGAGTTGCCGGAAATCTCAGCAAACATTTTTTCACCCAATCTTGATGATACTGGCAGGTAAGGATCAGTACACCAATCCCACTTGGCTCACCAAATGTCGTTGTTCTAGCTTAAACCATTCCTTTGCAGGAACCGTTTTCATGTTTAGGTTTCACTCCTTTTGCTCCTATATGGGCACATGTAGTTGGAACTCTAAATCCAACACGGTTTGTGCTAGCTCTTTGAAACTTGGCTCAATAATGTAGTTCCAAGTTCTAACGCTATGGTTTGTGTCCCATTGAAGTAGCCCCAAGCAGAGACTGACGAGAATCCCTTCATTGAAAGGGGTTGCCAAGCTTCCAAAAAATTACGAGTTTCCGGAAATCTCAGCAAACATTTTTTCACCCAATCTTGATGATACTGGCAAGTAATGATCAGTACTCCAATCCCACTTGGCTGACCAAATTTCCTTCTTATAGGTTAAATCATTCGTTTGCAGTAATCGTTTTTCATATTTAGGTTTCACTCTGTTTTCTCCTATATGGATACATGTAGTTGGAACTCTAAATCAAACACGGTTTGTGCTAGCTCTTTGAAACTTGGCACAATAATGTAGTTCCAAGTTCTATCGCTATGGTTTGTGTCCTATTGAAGTAGCCCCAAGCAGAGACTGACGAGAATCACTTACATTGAAAGGGGTTGCCAAGCTTCCTAAAAACTACGAGTTTCCTGAAATCTCAGCAAATATTTTTTCACCCAATCTTGATGATACTACCAGGTAATGATCAGTACACCAATCCCACTTGGCTCACCAATTTCGTTCTTCTAGCTTAAACCGTTTCTTTGCAGTAACCGTTTTCATGTTTAGGTTTCACTCTTTTTTCTCCTATATGGATACATGTATTTGGAACTCTAAATCAAACACGGTTTGTGCAAGCTCTTTGAAACTTGGCACAATAATGTAGTTCCAAGTTCTCTCGCTATGTTTTGTGTCCTATTGAAGTACCCCAAGCAGAGACTGACGAAAATCACTTTCATTGAAAGGGGTTGCCAAGCTTCCTAAAACTACGAGTTTCCTGAATCTCAGCAAACATTTTTTTTACCCAATCTTGATGATACTGGCAGGTAATGATCAGTACACCAATCCCACTTGGCTCACCAAATTTCGTTCTTCTAGCTTAAACCGTTCCTTTGCAGTAACCGTTTTCATGTTTAGGTTTCACTCTGTTTTCTCCTATATGGATACATGTAGTTGGAACTCTAAATCAAACACGGTTTGTACTAGCTCTTTGAAACTTGGCACAATAATGTAGTTCCAAGTTCTATCGCTATGGTTTGTGTCCTATTGAAGCAGGCCCAAGCAGAGACTGACAACAATCACTTTCATTGAAAGGGGTTGCCCAGCTTTCGAAAAACTACGAGATTCCGGAAATCTCAGCAAACATTTTTTTCACCCCATCTTGATGAAACTTGCAGATAATGATCAGTACACCAGTCCCACTTGGCTCACCAAATTTCCTTCGTCTAGGTTAAATCGTTCCTTTGCAGTAATCGTTTTGATATTTAGGTTTCTCTCTGTTTTCTCCTATATGGATACATGTAGTTGGAACTCTAAATCAAACACGGTTTGTGCTAGCTCTTTGAAACTTGGCACAATAATGTAGTTCCAAGATCTATCGCTATGGTTTGTGTCCTATTGAAGTAGCCCCAAGCAGAGACTGACGAGAATGACTTTCATTGAAAGGGGTTGCCAAGCTTCCCAAAAACTACGAGTTTCGGAAATCTCAGCAAACATTTTTTCACCCCATCTTGATGATACTGGCAGGTAATGATCAGTACACCAATCCCACTTTGCTCACCAAATTTTGTTCTTCTAGGTTATACCGTTCCTTTGCAGGAACCGTTTTCATGTTTAGGTTTCACTCTGTTTTCTCCTATATGGATACATGTAGTTGGAACTCTAAATCAAACCACGGTTTGTGGTAGCTCTTTGAAACTTGGCACAATAATGTAGTTCCAAGTTTTATCGCTATGGTTTGTGGTCCTATTGAAGTAGCCCCAAGCAGAGACTGACGAAAAATCCCTTTCATTGAAAGGGGTTGCCAAGCTTCCAAAAAAAAATAGTTTCCTGAAATCTCAGCAAACATTTTTTTCACCCAATCTTGATGATACTGGCAGGTAATGATCAGTACACCAATCCAGTTGGCTCACCAAATTTCGTTCCTCTAGGTTAAATCGTTCCTTTGCAGGAACCTTTTTCATGTTTAGGTTTCACTCTGTTTTCTCCTATATGGATACATGTAGTTGGAACTCTAAATCAAACACGGTTTGTGCTAGCTCTTTGAAACTTGGCACAATAATGTAGTTCCAAGTTCTATCACTATGGTTTGTGTCCTATTGAAGTTGCCCCAAGCGCATAGTGACGAGAATCCCTTTCATTGAAAGGGGTTGCCAAGCTTCCAAAAAACTACGAGTTTCCGGAAATCTCAGCAAACATTTTTTCACCCAATCTTGATGATACTGGCAGGAAATGATCAGTACACCAATCCACTTGGCTCACCATATTTCGTTCTTCTAGGTTAAACCGTTCCTTTGCAGTAACCGTTTTCATGTTTAGTTTCACTCTGTTTTCTCCTATATGGATACATGTAGTTGGAACTCTAAATCAAACACGGTTTGTGCTAGCTCTTTGAAAACTTGGCTCAATAATGTAGTTCCAAGTTCTATCGCTATAGTTTGTCTCCTTTTGAAGTAGCACCAAGCAGAGACTGACGAGAATCCCTTTCATTGAAAGGGGTTGCCAAGCTTCCAAAAACTACGAGTTTCCGGAAATCTCAGCAAACATTTTTTCACCCAATTTTGATGATAATTGCATATAAAGATCAGTACACCAGTCCCACTTGGCTCACCAAATTATGTTCTTCTACGTTAAATCGTTCCTTTGCAGTAACCGTTTTCATGTTTAGGTTTCACTCTGTTTTCTCCTATATGGATACATGCAGTTGGAACTCTAAATCAAACACGGTTTGTGCTAGCTCTTTGAAACTAGGCACAATAATGTAGTTCCAAGTTCTATCGCTATGGTTTGTGTCCTATTGAAGTATCCCCAAGCAGAGCCTGACGAGAATCACATTCATAAAGGGGTTGCCAAGCTTCAAAAAAACTAGGAGTTTCCGGAAATCTCAGCAAACATTTTTTCACCCAATCTTGATGATACTGGCAGGTAATGATCAGTACACCAATCCACTTGGCTGACCAAATTTCGTTCTTCTAGCTTAAACCGTTCCTTTGCAGTAACCGTTTTCATGTTTAGGTTTCACTCTGTTTTCTCCTATATGGATACATGTAGTTGGAACTCTAAATCAAACACGGTTTGTACTAGCTCTTTGAAAACTTGGCACAATAATGTAGTTCCAAGTTCTATCATTATGGTTTGTGTCCTATTGAAGTTGCCCCAAGCGCAGAGTGACGAGAATCCCTTTCATTGAAAGGGGTTGCCAAGCGTCCAAAAAACTACGAGTTTCCGGAAATCTCAGCAAACATTTTTTCACCCAATCTTGATGATTACTGGCAGGTAAAGATCAGTACACCAATCCCACTTGGCTCACCAAATTTCGTTCTTCTAGGTTAAACCGAACCTTTGCAGTAACCGTTTTCATGTTTAGGTTTCACTCTGTTTTCTCCTATATGGATACATGTAGTTGGAACTCTAAATCAAACACTGGTTTGTGCTAGCTCTTTGAAACTTGGCACAATAATATAGTTCCAAGTTCTATCGCTATGGTGTGTCTTCTATTGAAGTAGCCCAAGCAGAGACTGACGAGAATCGCTTTCATTGAAAGGGGTTGCCAAGCTTCCAAAAACTACGAGTTTCCTGAAATCTCAGCAAACATTTTTTCACCCAATCTTGATGATACTGGCAGGTAATGATCAGCACACCAATCCCAATTGGCTCACCAAATTTCGTTCTTCTAGGTTAAATTGTTCCTTTGCAGTAACCGTTTTCAGGTTTAGGTTTCACTCTGTTTTCTCCTATATGGATACATGTAGTTGGAACTCTAAATCAAACACGGTTTGTACTAGCTCTTTGAAACTTGGCACAATAATGTAGTTCCAAGTTCTATCGCTATGGTTTGTGTCCTATTGAAGCAGGCCCAAGCAGAGACTGTTGAAAATCACTTTCATTGAAAGGGGTTGCCCAGCTTTCGAAAAACTACGAGTTTCCGGAAATCTCAGCAAACATTTTTTCACCCAATCTTGATGATACTTGCAGATAAATGATCAGTACACCAGTCCACTTTGCTCACCAAATTTCCTTCTTGTAGGTTAAATCGTTCATTTGCAGTAATCGTTTTGATATTTAGGTTTCTCTCTGTTTTCTCCTATATGGATACATGTAGTTGGAACGCTAAATCAAACACGGTTTGTGCTAGCTCTTTGAAACTTGGCACAATAATGTACTTCAAAGTTCTTTCGCTATGGTTTGTGTCCTAATTGAAAGTAGCCCCAAGCAGAGACTGACGAGAATCCCTTTCATTGAAAGGGGTTGCCAAGCTTCCAAAAAACTACGAGTTTCCAGAAATCTCAGCAAACATTTTTTTCACTCAATCTTGATGATACTGGCAGGTAATGATCAGTACACCTATCCCACTTGGCTCACCAAATTTCGGTCTTCTAGGTTATACCGTTCCTTTGCAGTAACCGTTTTCATGTTTAGGTTTCACTCTGTTTTCTCCTATATGGATACATGTAGTTGGAACTCTAAATCAAATCGGTTTGTGCTAGCTCTTTGAAACTTTGCACAGTAATGTAGTTCCAAGTTCTATCGCTATGGTTTGTGTCCTATTGAAGTAGCCCCAAATCAGAGACTGACGAGAATCACTTTCATTGAAAGGGGTTGCCAAGCTTCCAAAAAACTACGAGTTTCCGGATTCACAGCAAACATTTTTTCACCCAATCTTGATGATACTGGCAGGTAATGATCAGTACACCGATCCCACTTGGCTCACCAAATTTCGGTCTTCCTAGGTTATACCGTTCCTTTGCAGGAACCGTTTTCATGTTTAGGTTTCACTCTGTTTTCTCCTATATGGATACATGTAGTTGGAACTCTTAAATCAAACACGGTTTGTGGTAGCTCTTTGAAACTTGGCACAATAATGTAGTTCCAAGTTTTATCGCTATGGTTTGTGTCCTATTGAAGTAGCCCCAAGCAGAGACTGACGAAAATCCCTTTCATTGAAAGGGGTTGCAAGCTTCCCAAAAAAAAATAGTTTCCTGAAATCTCAGCAAACATTTTTTTCACCCAATCTTGATGATACTGGCAGGTAATGATCAGTACACCAATCCCAGTTGGCTCACCAAATTTCGTTCTTCTAGGTTAAATCGTTCCTTTGCAGGAACCTTTTTCATGTTTAGGTTTCACTCTGTTTTCTCCTATATGGATACATGTAGTTGGAACTCTAAATCAAACACGGTTTGTGCTAGCTCTTTGAAACTTGGCACAATAATGTAGTTCCAAGTTCTATCACTATGGTTTGTGTCCTATTGAAGTTGCCCCAAGCGCATAGTGACGAGAATCCCTTTCATTGAAAGGGGTTGCCAAGCTTCCAAAAAACTACGAGTTTCCGGAAATCTCAGCAAACATTTTTTCACCAATCTGATGATACTGGCAGGAAATGATCAGTACACCAATCCCACTTGGCTCACCATATTTCGTTCTTCTAGGTTAAACCGTTCCTTTGCAGTAACCGTTTTCATGTTTAGGTTTCACTCTGTTTTCTCCTATATGGATACATGTAGTTGTAACTCTAAATCAAACACGGTTTGTGCTAGCTCTTTGAAACTTGGCACAATAATGTAGTTCCAAGTTCTATCGCTATAGTTTGTCTCCTTTTGAAGTAGCCCCAAGCAGAGACTGACGAGAATCCCTTTCATTGAAAGGGGTTGCCAAGCTTCCAAAAACTACGAGTTTCCGGAAATCTCAGCAAACATTTTTTTCACACAATTGATGATAATTGCATATAAAGATCAGTACACCAGTCCCACTTGGCTCACCAAATTACGTTCTTCTACGTTAAATCGTTCCTTTGCAGTAACCGTTTTCATGTTTAGGTTTCACTCTGTTTTCTCCTATATGGATACATGCAGTTGGAACTCTAAATCAGACACGGTTTGTGCTAGCTCTTTGAAACTAGGCACAATAATGTAGTTCCAAGTTCTATCGCTATGGTTTGTGTCCTATTGAAGTATCCCCAAGCAGAGCCTGACGAGAATCACATTCATTGAAAGGGTTGCCAAGCTTCAAAAAAAACTAGGAGTTTCCGGAAATCTCAGCAAACATTTTTTCACCCAATCTTGATGATACTGGCAGGTAATGATCAGTACACCAATCCCACTTGGCTGACCAAATTTCGTTCTTCTAGCTTAAACCGTTCCTTTGCAGTAACCGTTTTCATGTTTAGGTTTCACTCTGTTTTCTCCTATATGGATACATGTAGTTGAACTCTAAATCAACACGGTTTGTACTAGCTCTTTGAAACTTGCACAATAATGTAGTTCCAAGTTCTATCACTATGGTTTGTGTCCTATTGAAGTTGCCCCAAGCGCAGAGTGACGAGAATCCCTTTCATTGAAAGGGGTTGCCAAGCGTCCAAAAAACTACGAGTTTCCGGAAATCTCAGCAAACATTTTTTCACCCAATCTTGATGATACTGGCAGGTAAAGATCAGTACACCAATCCCACTTGGCTCACCAAATTTCGTTCTTCTAGGTTAAACCGAACCTTTGCAGTAACCGTTTTCATGTTTAGGTTCACTCTGTTTTCTCCTATATGGATACATGTAGTTTGGAACTCTAAATCAAACACGGTTTGTGCTAGCTCTTTGAAACTTGGCACAATAATATAGTTCCAAGTTCTATCGCTATGGTGTGTCTTCTATGAAGTAGCCCCAAGCAGAGACTGACGAGAATCGCTTTCATTGAAAGGGGTTGCCAAGCTTCCAAAAAACTACGAGTTTCCTGAAATCTCAGCAAACATTTTTTCACCCAATCTTGATGATACTGGCAGGTAATGATCAGCACACCAATCCCAATTGGCTCACCAAATTTCGTTCTTCTAGGTTAAATTGTTCCTTTGCAGTAACCGTTTTCAGGTTTAGGTTTCACTCTGTTTTCTCCTATATGGATACATGTAGTTGGAACTCTAAATCAAACACGGTTTTGTACTAGCTCTTTGAAACTTGGCACAATAATGTAGTTCCAAGTTCTATCGCTATGGTTTGTGTCCTATTGAAGCAGGCCCAAGCAGAGACTGATGAAAATCACTTTCATTGAAAGGGGTTGCCCAGCTTTCGAAAAACTACGAGTTTCCGGAAATCTCAGCAAACATTTTTCACCCAATCTTGATGATACTTGCAGATAATGATCAGTACACCAGTCCCACTTTGCTCACCAAATTTCCTTCTTCTAGGTTAAATCGTTCATTTGCAGTAATCGTTTTGATATTTAGGGTTCTCTCTGTTTTCTCCTATATGGATACATGTAGTTGGAACGCTAAATCAAACACGGTTTGTGCTAGCTCTTTGAAACTTGGCACAATAATGTAGTTCCAAGTTCTATCACTATGGTTTGTGTCCTATTGAAGTAGCCCCAAGCAGAGACTGACGAGAATCCCTTTCATTGAAAGGGGTTGCCAAGCTTCCACAAAACTAAGAGTTTCCGGAAATCTCAGCAAATATTTTTTTACCCAATCTTGATGATACTGGCAGGTAATGATCAGTACACCAATCCCACTTGGCTCAACAAATTTCGTTCTTCTAGCTTAAACGGTTCCTTTGCAGTAACCGTTTTCAGGTTTAGGTTTCACTCTGTTTTCTCCTATATGGATACATGTAGTTGGAACTCTAAATCAAACACGGTTTCTACTAGCTCTTTGAAACTTGGCACAATAATGTAGTTCCAAGTTCTATCGCTATGGTTTGTGTCCTATTGAAGTAGCCCCAAGCAGAGACTGACGAGAATCCCTTTCATTGAAAGGGGTTGCCAAGCTTCCAAAAAACTACGAGTTTCCAGAAATCTCAGCAAACATTTTTTTCACTCAATCTTGATGATACTGGCAGGTAATGATCAGTACACCTATCCCACTTGGCTCACCAAATTTCGGTCTTCTAGGTTATACCGTTCCTTTGCAGTAACCGTTTTCATGTTTAGGTTTCACTCTGTTTTCTCCTATATGGATACATGTAGTTGGAACTCTAAATCAAATCGGTTTGTGCTAGCTCTTTGAAACTTTGCACAGTAATGTAGTTCCAAGTTCTATCGCTATGGTTTGTGTCCTATTGAAGTAGCCCCAATCAGAGACTGACGAGAATCACTTTCATTGAAAGGGGTTGCCAAGCTTCCAAAAAACTACGAGTTTCCGGATTCACAGCAAACATTTTTTCACCCAATCTTGATGATACTGGCAGGTAATGATCAGTACACCGATCCCACTTGGCTCACCAAATTTCGGTCTTCTAGGTTATACCGTTCCTTTGCAGGAACCGTTTTCATGTTTAGGTTTCACTCTGTTTTCTCCTATATGGATACATGGAGTTGGAACTCTAAATCAAACACGGTTTGTGCTAGCTCTTTGAAACTTGGCACAATAATGTAGTTCCAAGTTCTATCGCTATGGTTTGTGTCCTATTGAGGTAGCCGCAAGCGGAGAGTGACGAGAATCACTTTCATTGAAAGGGGTTGCCAAGCTTCCAAAAAACTACGAGTTTCCGGAAATCTCAGCAAACATTTTTTCACCCAATCTTGATGATACTTGCAGATAATGATCACAACACCAGTCCCACTTGGCTCACCAAATTTCGTTCTTCTAGCTTAAATTGTTCCTTTGCAGTAACCGTTTTCATGTTTAGGTTTCACTCTGTTTTCTCCTATATGGATACATGTAGTTGGAACTCTAAATCAAACACGGTTTGTGCTAGCTCTTTGAAACTTGGCGCAATAATGTAGTTCGAAGTTCTATCGCTATGGTTTGTGTCCTTTTGAAGTACCCCAAGCAGAGAATGACAAGAATCACTTTCACCGAAAGGGGTTGCCAAGCTTTCGAAAAACTACGAATTTCCGGAAATCTCAGCAAACATTTTTTCACCCAATCTTGATGATACTGGCAGGCCATGATCAGTACACCAGTCCCACTTGGCTCACCAATTTACGTTCTTCTAGGTTAAACGGTTCCTTTGCAGAAACCGTTTTCATGTTTAGGTTTCACTCTGTTTTCTCCTATATGGATACATGTATTTGGAACTCTAAATCAAACATGGTTTGTGCTAGCTCTTTGAAACTTGGCACAATAATGTACTTCAAAGTTCTATCGCTATGGTTTGTGTCCTATTGAAGTAGCCCCAAGCAGAGACTGACGAGAATCACTTTCATTGTAGGGGTTGCAAAGCTTTCGAAAAACTACGAGTTTCCGGATTGTCAGCAAACATTATTTCACCCAATCTTGATGATACTGGCAGGTCATGATCAGTACACCAATCCCACTTGGCTCACCAAATTTCGTTCTTCTAGGTTAAACGGTTCCTTTGCAGGAACCGTTTTCATGTTTAGGTTTCACTCTGTTTTCTCCTATATGGATACATGCAGATGGAACTCTAAATCAGACACGGTTTGTGCTAGCTCTTTGAAACTTGGCACAATAATGTAGTTCCAAGTTCTATCCCTATGGTTTGTGTCCTTTTGAAGTACCCCAAGCAGAGACTGACTAGAATCCCTTTCATTGAAATGGGTTGCCAAGCTTCCAAAAAACTACGAGTTTCCTGAAATCTCAGCAAACATTTTTTCACCCAATCTTGATGATACTGGCAGATAATGATCAGTACACCAATCCCACTTGGCTCACCAAATTTCGTTCTTCTAGCTTAAACCGTTCCTTTGCAGTAACCGTTTTCATGTTTAGGTTTCACTCTGTTTTCTCCTATATGGATACATGTAGTTGGAACTCTAAATCAAACACGGTTTGTTCTAGCTCTTTGAAACTTGGCACAATAATGTAGTTGCAAGTTCTATCGCTATGGTTTGTGTCCTATTGAAGTAGCCCCAAGCAGAGACTGACGAGATTCACTTTCATTGAAAGGGGTTGCCAAGCTTTAGAAAAACTACGAGTTTCCGGAAATCTCAGCAAATATTTTTTCACCCAATCTTGATGATACTGGCAGGTAATGATCAGTACACCATTCCCACTTGGCTCACCAAATTTCATTCTTCTACCTTAAACCGTTCCTTTGCAGTAATCGTTTCCATGTTTAGGTTTCACTCTGTTTTCTCCTATATGGATACATGTAGTTGGAACTCTAAATCAAACACGGTTTATGCTAGCTCTTTGAAACTTGGCACAATAATGTAGTTCCAAGTTCTATCGCTACGGTTTGTTTCCTATTGAAGTAGCCCCAAGCAGAGACTGACGAGAATCACTTTCATTGAAAGGGGTTGCCAAGCTTCCAAAAAACTACGAGTTTCCGGAAATCTCAGCAAACATTTTTTCACCCCATCTTGATGATACTGGCAGGTCATGAACAGTACACCAGTCCCACTTGGCTCACCAATTTACGTTCCTCTAGGTTAAATGGTTCCTTTGCAGGAACAGTTTTCATGTTTATGTTTCACTCTGTTTTCTCCTATATGGATACATATAGTTGGAACTCTAAATCAAACACGGTTTGTGCTAGCTCTTTGAAACTTGGCACAATAATGTACTTCAATGTTCTATCACTATGGTTTGTGTCCTATTGAAGTAGCCCCAAGCAGAGACTGACGAGAATCACTTTCATTGAAAGGGGTTGCCAAGCTTCCAAAAAACTACGAGTTTCCTGAAATCTCAGGGAACATTTTTTCACCCAATCTTGATGATACTGGCAGGTAATGATCAGTACACCAATCCCACTTGGCTCACCAAATTTCGTTCTTCTACTTAAACCATTCCTTTGCAGGAACCGTTTTCATGTTTAGGTTTCACTCCTTTTTCTCCTATATGGGCACATGTAGTTGGAACTCTAAATCAAACACGGTTTGTGTTAGCTCTTTGAAACTTGGCACAATAATGTAGTTCCAAGTTCTATCGCTATGGTTTGTGTCCTATTTAAGTAGCCCCAAGCAGAGACTGACGAGAATCCCTTTCATTGAAAGGGGTTGCCAAGCTTCCAAAAAACTACGAGTTTCCTGAAATCTCAGCAAATATTTTTTCACCATACTTGATGATACTGGCAGGTAATGATCAGTACACCAATCCCACTTGGCTCACCAAATTTCGATCTTCTAGGTTAAATCGTTCCTTTGCAGTAATCGTTTTCATGTTTAGGTTTCACTCTGTTTTCTCCTATATGGATACATGCAGTTGGAATTCTAAATCAAACACGGTTTTTGCTAGCTCTTTGAAACTTGGCACAATAATGTAGTTCCAAGTTCTATCGCTATGGTTTGTGTCCTATTGAAGTAGCCCCAAGCAGAGACTGACGAGAATCCCTTTCATTGAAAGGGGTTGCCAAGCTTCCAAAAAACTACGAGTTTCCTGAAATCTCAGCAAACATTTTTTCACCCAATCTTGATGATACTGGCAGGTAATGATCAGTACACCAATCCCACTTGGCTCACCAAATTTCGTTCTTCTAGCTTAAACCATTCCTTTGCAGTAACCGTTTTCATGTTTAGGTTTCACTCTGTTTTCTCCTATATGGGCACATGTAGTTGGAACTCTAAATCAAACACGGTTTGTGCTAGCTCTTTGAAACTTGGCACAATAATATAGTTCCAAGTTCTATCGCTATGGTGTGTCTTCTATTGAAGTAGCGCCAAGCAGAGACTGACGAGAATCGCTTTCATTGAAAGGGGTTGCCAAGCTTCCAAAAAACTACGAGTTTCCTGAAATCTCAGCAAACATTTTTTCACCCAATCTTGATGATACTGGCAGGTAATGATCAGCACACCAATCCCAATTGGCTCACCAAATTTCGTTCTTCTAGGTTAAACTGTTCCTTTGCAGGAACCGTTTTCATGTTTAGGTTTCACTCTGTTTTCTCCTATATGGATACATGTAGTTGGAACTCTAAATCAAACACGGTTTGTGCTAGCTCTTTGAAACCTGGCAGAAAAATGTAGTTCCAAGTTGTATCGCTATGGTTTGTGTCCTATTGAAGTAGCCCCAAGCAGAGACTGAGGAGAATCACTTTCATTGAAAGGGGTTGCCAAGCTTCCAAAAAACTACGAGTTTCTGGAAATCTCAGCAAACATTTTTTCACCCAATTTGATGATACTTGCATATAAAGATCAGTACACCAGTCCCACTTGGCTCACCAAATTACGTTATTCTACGTTAAATCTTTCCTTTGCAGTAACCGTTTTCATGTTTAGGTTTCACTCTGTTTTCTCCTATATGGATACATGCAGTTGGAACTCTAAATCAAACACGGTTTGTGCTAGCTCTTTGAAACTAGGCACAATAATGTAGTTCCAAGTTTTATCGCTATGGTTTGTGTCCTATTGAAGTAGCCCCAAGCAGAGACTGACGAAAATCCCTTTCATTGAAAGGGGTTGCCAAGCTTCCAAAAACTACTAGTTTCCTGAAATCTCAGGAAACATTTTTTTCACCCAATCTTGATGATACTGGCAGGTAATGATCAGTACACCAATCCCAGTTGGCTCACCAAATTTCGTTCTTCTAGGTTAAATCGTTCCTTTCAGGAACCGTTTTCATGTTTAGGTTTCACTCTGTTTTCTCCTATATGGATACATGTAGTTGGAACTCTAAATCAAACACGGTTTGTGCTAGCTCTTTGAAACTTGGCACAATAATGTAGTTCCAAGTTCTATCACTATGGATTGTGTCCTATTGAAGTTGCCCCAAGCGCAGAGTGACGAGAATCCCTTTCATTGAAAGGGGTTGCCAAGCGTCCAACAAACTACGAGTTTCCGGAAATCTCAGCAAACATTTTTTCACCCAATCTTGATGATACTGGCAGGAAATGATCAGTACACCAATCCCACTTGGCTCACCATATTTCGTTCTTCTAGGTTAAACCGTTCCTTTGCAGTAACCGTTTTCATGTTTAGGTTTCACTCTCTTTTCTCCTATATGGATACATGTAGTTGGAACTCTAAATCAAACACGGTTTGTGCTAGCTCTTTGAAACTTGGCACAATAATGTAGTTCCAAGTTCTATCGCTATGGTTTGTCTCCTTTTGAAGTAGCCCCAATCAGAGACTGACGAGAATCCCTTTCATTGAAAGGGGTTGCCAAGCTTCCAAAAAACTACGAGTTTCCGGAAATCTCAGCAAACATTTTTTCACCCAATTTGATGATACTTGCATATAAAGATCAGTACACCAGTCCCACTTGGCTCACCAAATTACGTTCTTCTACGTTAAATCTTTCCTTTGCAGTAACCGTTTTCATGTTTAGCTTTCACTCTGTTTTCTCCTATATGGATACATGCAGTTGGAACTCTAAATCAAACACGGTTTGTGCTAGCTCTTTGAAACTAGGCACAATAATGTAGTTCCAAGTTCTATCACTATGGTTTGTGTCCTATTGAAGTTGCCCCAAGCGCAGAGTGACGAGAATCCCTTTCATTGAAAGGGGTTGCCAAGCGTCCAAAAAACTACGAGTTTCCGGAAATCTCAGCAAACATTTTTTCACCCAATCTTGATGATACTGGCAGGTAAAGATCAGTACACCAATCCCACTTGGCTCACCAAATTTCGTTCTTCTAGGTTAAACCGTACCTTTGCAGTAACCGTTTTCATGTTTAGGTTTCACTCTGTTTTCTCCTATATGGATACATGTAGTTGGAACTCTAAATCAAACACGGTTTGTGCTAGCTCTTTGAAACTTGGCACAATAATATAGTTCCAAGTTCTATCGCTATGGTGTGTCTTCTATTGAAGTAGCCCCAAGCAGAGACTGACGAGAATCGCTTTCATTGCAAGGGGTTGCCAAAGCTTCCAAAAATCTACGAGTTTCCTGAAATCTCAGCAAACATTTTTTCACCCAATCTTGATGATACTGGCAGGTAATGATCAGCACACCAATCCCAATTGGCTCACCAAATTTCGTTCTTCTAGGTTAAACTGTTCCTTTGCAGGAACCGTTTTCATGTTTAGGTTTCACTCTGTTTTCTCCTATATGGATACATGTAGTTGGAACTCTAAATCAAACACGGTTTGTGCTAGCTCTTTGAAACCTGGCAGAATAATGTAGTTCCAAGTTGTATCGCTATGGTTTTGTGTCCTATTGAAGTAGCCCCAAGCAGAGACTGAGGAGAATCACTTTCATTGAAAGGGGTTGCCAAGCTTCCAAAAACTACGAGTTTCTGGAAATCTCAGCAAAAATTTTTCACCAATCTTGATGATACTGGCATGTAATGATCAGTACACCAATCCCACTTGGCTAACCAAATTTCGTTCTTCTAGCTTAAACCGTTCCTTTGCAGTAAACCGTTTTCATGTTTAGGTTTCACTCTGTTTTCTCCTATATGGATACATGTAGTTGGAACTCTAAATCAAACACGGTTTGTACTAGCTCTTTAAAACTTGGCACAATAATGTAGTTCAAGTTCTATCGCTATGGTTTGTGTCCTATTGAAGCAGGCCCAAGCAGAGACTGATGAAAATCACTTTCATTGAAAGGGGTTGCCCAGCTTTCGAAAAACTACGAGATTCCGGATATCTCAGCAAACATTTTTTCACCAATCTTGATGATACTTGCAGATAATGATCAGTACACCAGTCCCACTTTGCTCACCAAATTTCCTTCTTCTAGGTTAAATCGTTCATTTGCAGTAATCGTTTTGATATTTAGGTTTCTCTCTGTTTTCTCCTATATGGATACATGTAGTTGGAACGCTAAATCAAACACGGTTTTGTGCTAGCTCTTTGAAACTTGGCACAATAATGTACTTCAATGTTCTATCGCTATGGTTTGTGTCCTATTGAAGTAGCCCAAGCAGAGACTGACGAGAATCCCTTTCATTGAAAGGGTTGCCAAGCTTCCAAAAAACGACGAGTTTCCGGAAATCTCAGCAAACATTTTTTCACCCAATTTGATGATACTTGCATATAAAGATCAGTACACCAGTCCCACTTGGCTCACCAAAATACGTTCTTCTACGTTAAATCTTTCCTTTGCAGTAACCGTTTTCATGTTTAGGTTTCACTCTGTTTTCTCCTATATGGATACATGCAGTTGGAACTCTAAATCAAACACGGTTTGTGCTAGCTCTTTGAAACTAGGCACAATAATGTAGTTCCAAGTTCTATCGCTATGGTTTGTGTCCTATTGAAGTATCCCCAAGCAGAGCCTGACGAGAATCACATTCATTGAAAGGGGTTGCCAAGCTTTCGAAAACTACGAGATTCCGGAAATCTCAGCAAACATTTTTTCACCCAATCTTGATGATACTTTGCAGATAATGATCAGTACTCCAGTCCCACTTGGCTCACAATTTCCTTCTTCTAGGTTAAATCGTTCCTTTGCAGTAATCGTTTTGATATTTAGGTTTCTCTCTGTTTTCTCCTATATGGATACATGTAGTTGAAACTCTAAATCAAACACGGTTTGTGCTAGCTCTTTGAAACTTGGCACAATAATGTAGTTCCATGTTCTATCACTATGGTTTGTGTCCTATTGAAGTTGCCCCAAGCGCAGAGTGACGAGAATCCCTTTCATTGAAAGGGGTTGCCAAGCGTCCAAAAAACTACGAGTTTCCGGAAATCTCAGCAAACATTTTTTCACCCAATCTTGATGATACTGGCAGGTAAAGATCAGTACACCAATCCCACTTGGCTCACCAAATTTCGTTCTTCTAGGTTAAACCGTACCTTTGCAGTAACCGTTTTCATGTTTAGGTTTCACTCTGTTTTCTCCTATATGGATACATGTAGTTGGAACTCTAAATCAAACACGGTTTGTGCTAGCTCTTTGAAACTTGGCACAATATATAGTTCCAAGTTCTATCGCTATGGTGTGTCTTCTATTGAAGTAGCCCCCAAGCAGAGACTGACGAGAATCGCTTTCATTGAAAGGGGTTGCCAAGCTTCCAAAAAACTACGAGTTTCCTGAAATCTCAGCAAACATTTTTTCACCCAATCTTGATGATACTGGCAGGTAATGATCAGCACACCAATCCCAATTGGCTCACCAAATTTCGTTCTTCTAGGTTAAACTGTTCCTTTTGCAGAACCGTTTTCATGTTTAGGTTTCACTCTGTTTTCTCCTATATGGATACATGTAGTTGGAACTCTAAATCAAACACGGTTTGTGCTAGCTCTTTGAAACCTGGCAGAATAATGTAGTTCCAAGTTGTATCGCTATGGTTTGTGTCCTATTGAAGTAGCCCCAAGCAGAGACTGAGGAGAATCACTTTCATTGAAAGGGGTTGCCAAGCTTCCAAAAAACTACGAGTTTCTGGAAATCTCAGCAAACATTTTTTCACCCAATCTTGATGATACTGGCATGTAATGATCAGTACACCAATCCCACTTGGCTAACCAAATTTCGTTCTTCTAGCTTAAACTGTTCCTTTGGCAGTAACCGTTTTCATGTTTAGGTTTCACTCTGTTTTCTCCTATATGGATACATGTAGTTGGAACTCTAAATCAAACACGGTTTGTACTAGCTCTTTGAAACTTGGCACAATAATGTAGTTCCAAGTTCTATCGCTATGGTTTGTGTCCTATTGAAGCAGGCCCAAGCAGAGACTGATGAAAATCACTTTCATTGAAAGGGGTTGTCCAGCTTCGAAAAACTACGAGATTCCGGAAATCTCAGCAAACATTTTTTCACCCAATCTTGATGATACTTGCAGATAATGATCAGTACACCAGTCCCACTTTGCTCACCAAATTTCCTTCTTCTAGGTTAAATCGTTCATTTGCAGTAATCGTTTTGATATTTAGGTTTCTCTCTGTTTTCTCCTATATGGATACATGTAGTTGGAACGCTAAATCAAACACGGTTTGTGCTAGCTCTTTGAAACTTCGCACAATAATGTACTTCAAAGTTCTATCGCTATGGTTTGTGTCCTATTGAAGTAGCCCCAAGCAGAGACTGACGAGAATCCCTTTCATTGAAAGGGGTTGCCAAGCTTCCAAAAAACTACGAGTTTCCGGAAATCTCAGCAAACATTTTTTCACCCAATTTGATGATACTTGCATATAAAGATCAGTACACCAGTCCACTTGGCTCACCAAATTACGTTATTCTACGTTAAATCTTTCCTTTGCAGTAACCGTTTTCATGTTTAGGTTTCACTCTGTTTTCTCCTATATGGATACATGCAGTTGGAACTCTAAATCAAACACGGTTTGTGCTAGCTCTTTGAAACTAGGCACAATAATGTAGTTCCAAGTTCTATCGCTATGGTTTGTGTCCTATTGAAGTATCCCCAAGCAGAGCCTGACGAGAATCACATTCATTGAAAGGGGTTGCCAAGCTTTCGAAAAACTACGAGATTCCGGAAATCTCAGCAAACATTTTTTCACCCAATCTTGATGATACTTGCAGATAATGATCAGTACACCAGTCCCACTTGGCTCACCAAATTTCCTTCTTCTAGGTTAAATCGTTCCTTTGCAGTAATCGTTTTGATATTTAGGTTTCTCTCTGTTTTCTCCTATATGGATACATGTAGTTGAAACTCTAAATCAAACACGGTTGTGCTAGCTCTTTGAAACTTGGCACAATAATGTAGTTCCAAGTTCTATCACTATGGTTTGTGTCCTATTGAAGTTGCCCCAAGCGCAGAGTGACGAGAATCCCTTTTCATTGAAAGGGGTTGCCAAGCGTCCAAAAAACTACGAGTTTCCGGAAATCTCAGCAAACATTTTTTCACCCAATCTTGATGATACTGGCAGGTAAAGATCAGTACACCAATCCCACTTGGCTCACCAAATTTCGTTCTTCTAGGTTAAACCGTACCTTTGCAGTAACCGTTTTCATGTTTAGGTTTCACTCTGTTTTCTCCTATATGGATACATGTAGTTGGAACTCTAAATCAAACACGGTTTGTGCTAGCTCTTTGAAACTTGGCACAATAATATAGTTCCAAGTTCTATCGCTATGGTGTGTCTTCTATTGAAGTAGCCCCAAGCAGAGACTGACGAGAATCGCTTTCATTGGAAAGGGGTTGCCAAGCTTCCAAAAAACTACGAGTTTCCTGAAATCTCAGCAAACATTTTTTCACCCAATCTTGATGATACTGGCAGTTAATGATCAGCACACCAATCCCAATTGGCTCACCAAATTTCGTTCTTCTAGGTTAAACTGTTCCTTTGCAGGAACCGTTTTCATGTTTAGGTTTCACTCTGTTTTCTCCTATATGGATACATGTAGTTGGAACTCTAAATCAAACACGGTTTGTGCTAGCTCTTTGAAACCTGGCAGAATAATGTAGTTCCAAGTTGTATCGCTATGGTTTGTGTCCTATTGAAGTAGCCCCAAGCAGAGACTGAGGAGAATCACTTTCATTGAAAGGGGTTGCCAAGCTTCCAAAAACTACGAGTTTCTGGAAATCTCAGCAAACATTTTTTCACCCAATCTTGATGATACTGGCATGTAATGATCAGTACACAAATCCCACTTGGCTAACCAAATTTCGTTCTTCTAGCTTAAACCGTTCCTTTGCAGTAACCGTTTTCATGTTTAGGTTTCACTCTGTTTTCTCCTATATGGATACATGTAGTTGGAACTCTAAATCAAACACGGTTTGTACTAGCTCTTTGAAACTTGCAAAATAATGTAGTTCCAAGTTCTATCGCTATGGTTTGTGTCCTATTGAAGCAGGCCCAAGCAGAGACTGATGAAAATCACTTTCATTGAAAGGGGTTGCCCAGCTTTCGAAAACTACGAGATTCCGGAAATCTCAGCAAACATTTTTTCACCCAATCTTGATGATACTTGCAGATAATGATCAGTACACCAGTCCCACTTTGCTCACCAAATTTCCTTCTTCTAGGTTAAATCGTTCATTTGCAGTAATCGTTTTGATATTTAGGTTTCTCTCTGTTTTCTCCTATATGGATACATGTAGTTAGAACGCTAAATCAAACACGGTTTGTGCTAGCTCTTTGAAACTTGGCACAATAATGTACTTCAAAGTTCTATCGCTATGGTTTGTGTCCTATTGAAGTAGCCCAAGCAGAGACTGACGAGAATCCCTTTCATTGAAAGGGGTTGCCAAGCTTCCAAAAAACTACGAGTTTCCGGAAATCTCAGCAAACATTTTTTCACCCAATTTGATGATACTTGCATATAAAGATATGTACACCAGTCCCACTTGGCTCACCAAATTACGTTATTCTACGTTAAATCTTTCCTTTGCAGTAACCGTTTTCATGTTTAGGTTTCACTCTCTTTTCTCCTATATGGATACATGCAGTTGGAACTCTAAATCAAACACGGTTTGTGCTAGCTCTTTGAAACTAGGCACAATAATGTAGTTCCAAGTTCTATCGCTATTGTTTGTGTCCTATTGAAGTATCCCCAAGCAGAGCCTGACGAGAATCACATTCATTGAAAGGGGTTGCCAAGCTTTCGAAAAACTACGAGATTCCGGAAATCTCAGCAAACATTTTTTCACCCAATCTTGATGATACTTGCAGATAATGATCAGTACACCAGTCCCACTTGGCTCACCAAATTTCCTTCTTCTAGGTTAAATCGTTCCTTTGCAGTAATCGTTTTGATATTTAGGTTTCTCTCTGTTTTCTCCTATATGGATACATGTAGTTGAAACTCTAAATCAAACACGGTTTGTGCTAGCTCTTTGAAACTTGGCACAATAATGTAGTTCCAAGTTCTATCACTATGGTTTGTGTCCTATTGAAGTTGCCCCAAGCGCAGAGTGACGAGAATCCCTTTCATTGAAAGGGTTGCCAAGCGTCCAAAAAACTACGAGTTTCCGGAAATCTCAGCAAACATTTTTTCACCCAATCTTGATGATACTGGCAGGTAAAGATCAGTACACCAATCCCACTTGGCTCACCAAATTTCGTTCTTCTAGGTTAAACCGTACCTTTGCAGTAACCGTTTTCATGTTTAGGTTTCACTCTGTTTTCTCCTATATGGATACATGTAGTTGGAACTCTAAATCAAACACGGTTTGTGGTAGCTCTTTGAAACTTGGCACAATAATGTAGTTCCAAGTTTTATCGCTATGGTTTGTGACCTATTGAAGTAGCCCCAAGCAGAGACTGACGAAAATCACTTTCATTGAAAGGGGTTGCCAAGCTTCCAAAAAACTACTTGTTTCCTGAAATCTCAGCAAACATTTTTTCACCCAATCTTGATGATACTGGCAGGTAATGATCAGTACACCAATCCCACTTGGCTCACCAAATTTCGTTCTTCTAGCTTAAACCATTCATTTGCAGGAACCGTTTTCATGTTTAGGTTTCACTCCTTTTTCTCCTATATGGGCACATGTAGTTGGAACTCTAAATCAAACACGGTTTGTGCTAGCTCTTTGAAACTTGGCACAATAATGTAGTTCCAAGTTCTATCGCTATGGTTTGTGTCCTATTGAAGTAGCCCCAAGCAGAGACTGACGAGAATCCCTTTCATTGAAAGGGGTTGCCAAGCTTCCACAAAACTAAGAGTTTCCGGAAATCTCAGCAAACATTTTTTCACCCAATCTTGATGATACTGGCAGGTAAAGATCAGTACACCAATCCCACTTGGCTCACCAAATTTCGTTCTTCTAGGTTAAACCGTACCTTTGCAGTAACCGTTTTCATGTTTAGGTTTCACTCTGTTTTCTCCTATATGGATACATGTAGTTGGAACTCTAAATCAAACACGGTTTGTGGTAGCTCTTTGAAACTTGGCACAATAATGTAGTTCCAAGTTTTATCGCTATGGTTTGTGACCTATTGAAGTAGCCCCAAGCAGAGACTGACGAAAATCACTTTCATTGAAAGGGGTTGCCAAGCTTCCAAAAAACTACTTGTTTCCTGAAATCTCAGCAAACATTTTTTCACCCAATCTTGATGATACTGGCAGGTAATGATCAGTACACCAATCCCACTTGGCTCACCAAATTTCGTTCTTCTAGCTTAAACCGTTCCTTTGCAGTAACCGTTTTCATGTTTAGATTTCACTCTGTTTTCTCCTATATGGATACATGTAGTTGGAACTCTAAATCAAACACGGTTTGTACTAGCTCTTTGAAACTTCGCACAATAATGTAGTTCCAAGTTCTATCGCTATAGTTTGTGTCCTATTGAAGCAGGCCCAAGCAGAGACTGACGAAAATCACTTTCATTGAAAGGGGTTGTCCAGCTTTCGAAAAAATACGAGTTTCCGGAAATCTCAGCAAATATTTTTCAACCAATCTTGATGATACTTACAGATAATGATCAGTACACCAGTCCCACTTGGCTCACCAAATTTCCTTCTTCTAGGTTAAATCGTTCCTTTGCAGTAATCGTTTTCATATTTAGGTTTCACTCTGTTTTCTCCTATATGGATACATGTAGTTGGAACTCTAAATCAAATCGGTTTGTGCTAGCACTTTGAAACTTGGCACAATAATGTAGTTCCAAGTTCAATCGCTATGGTTTGTGTCCTATTGAAGTAGCCGCAAGCGGAGAGTAACGAGAATCACTTTCATTGAAAGGGGTTGCCAAGCGTCCAAAAAACTACGAGTTTCCGGAAATCTCAGCAAACATTTTTTCACCCAATCTTGATGATACTTGCAGATAATGATCACAACACCACTCCCACTTGGCTCACCAAATTTCGTTCTTCTAGCTTAAATTGTTCCTTTGCAGTAACCGTTTTCATGTTTAGGTTTCACTCTGTTTTCTCCTATATGGATACATGTAGTTGGAACTCTAAATCAAACACGGTTTGTGCTAGCTCTTTGAAACTTGGCGCAATAATGTAGTTCCAAGTTCTATCGCTATGGTTTGTGTCCTTTTGAAGTACCCCAAGCAGAGACTGACAAGAATCACTTTCACCGAAAGGGGTTGCCAAGCTTTCGAAAAACTACGAATTTCCGGAAATCTCAGCAAACATTTTTTCACCCAATCTTAATGGTACTGGCAGGTCATGATCAGTACACCAGTCCCACTTGGCTCATGAATTTACGTTCTTCTAGGTTAAATGGTTCCTTTGCAGTAACCGTTTTCATGTTTAGGTTTCACTCTGTTTTCTCCTATATGGATACATGTGGTTGGAACTCTAAATCAAACACGGTTTGTGCTAGCTCTTTGAAACTTGGCACAATAATGTAGTTCCAAGTTCTATCGCTATGGTTTGTGTCCTATTGAAGTAGCCCCAAGCAGAGACTGACGAGAATCACTTTCATTGAAAGGGGTTGCCAAGCTTCCAAAAAACTACGAGTTTCCGGAAATCTCAGCAAACATTTTCTCACCCAATCTTGATGATACTTGCAGATAATGATCAGTACACCAGTCCACTTGGCTCACCAAATTTCCTTCTTCTAGGTTAAATCGTTCCTTTGCAGTAATCGTTTTGATATTTAGGTTTCTCTCTGTTTTCTCCTATATGGATACATGTAGTTGAAACTCTAAATCAAACACGGTTTGTGCTAGCTCTTTGAAACTTGGCACAATAATGTAGTTCCAAGTTCTATCACTATGGTTTGTGTCCTATTGAAGTTGCCCCAAGCGCAGAGTGACGAGAATCCCTTTCATTGAAAGGGTTGCCAAGCGTCCAAAAAACTACGAGTTTCCGGAAATCTCAGCAAACATTTTTTCACCCAATCTTGATGATACTGGCAGGTAAAGATCAGTACACCAATCCCACTTGGCTCACCAAATTTCGTTCTTCTAGGTTAAACCGTACCTTTGCAGTAACCGTTTTCATGTTTAGGTTTCACTCTGTTTTCTCCTATATGGATACATGTAGTTGGAACTCTAAATCAAACACGGTTTGTGGTAGCTCTTTGAAACTTGGCACAATAATGTAGTTCCAAGTTTTATCGCTATGGTTTGTGACCTATTGAAGTAGCCCCAAGCAGAGACTGACGAAAATCACTTTCATTGAAAGGGGTTGCCAAGCTTCCAAAAAACTACTTGTTTCCTGAAATCTCAGCAAACATTTTTTCACCCAATCTTGATGATACTGGCAGGTAATGATCAGTACACCAATCCCACTTGGCTCACCAAATTTCGTTCTTCTAGCTTAAACCATTCATTTGCAGGAACCGTTTTCATGTTTAGGTTTCACTCCTTTTTCTCCTATATGGGCACATGTAGTTGGAACTCTAAATCAAACACGGTTTGTGCTAGCTCTTTGAAACTTGGCACAATAATGTAGTTCCAAGTTCTATCGCTATGGTTTGTGTCCTATTGAAGTAGCCCCAAGCAGAGACTGACGAGAATCCCTTTCATTGAAAGGGGTTGCCAAGCTTCCACAAAACTAAGAGTTTCCGGAAATCTCAGCAAACATTTTTTTACCCAATCTTGATGATACTGGCAGGTAATGATCAGTACACCAATCCCACTTGGCTCACCAAATTTCGTTCTTCTAGCTTAAACCGTTCCTTTGCAGTAACCGTTTTCATGTTTAGATTTCACTCTGTTTTCTCCTATATGGATACATGTAGTTGGAACTCTAAATCAAACACGGTTTGTACTAGCTCTTTGAAACTTCGCACAATAATGTAGTTCCAAGTTCTATCGCTATAGTTTGTGTCCTATTGAAGCAGGCCCAAGCAGAGACTGACGAAAATCACTTTCATTGAAAGGGGTTGTCCAGCTTTCGAAAAAATACGAGTTTCCGGAAATCTCAGCAAATATTTTTCAACCAATCTTGATGATACTTACAGATAATGATCAGTACACCAGTCCCACTTGGCTCACCAAATTTCCTTCTTCTAGGTTAAATCGTTCCTTTGCAGTAATCGTTTTCATATTTAGGTTTCACTCTGTTTTCTCCTATATGGATACATGTAGTTGGAACTCTAAATCAAATCGGTTTGTGCTAGCTCTTTGAAACTTGGCACAATAATGTAGTTCCAAGTTCTATCGCTATGGTTTGTGTCCTATTGAAGTAGCCGCAAGCGGAGAGTAACGAGAATCACTTTCATTGAAAGGGGTTGCCAAGCTTCCAAAAAACTACGAGTTTCCGGAAATCTCAGCAAACATTTTTTCACCCAATCTTGATGATACTTGCAGATAATGATCACAACACCACTCCCACTTGGCTCACCAAAATTTCGTTCTTCTAGCTTAAATTGTTCCTTTGCAGTAACCGTTTTCATGTTTAGGTTTCACTCTGTTTTCTCCTATATGGATACATGTAGTTGGAACTCTAAATCAAACACGGTTTGTGCTAGCTCTTTGAAACTTGGCGCAATAATGTAGTTCCAAGTTCTATCGCTATGGTTTGTGTCCTTTTGAAGTACCCCAAGCAGAGACTGACAAGAATCACTTTCACCGAAAGGGGTTGCCAAGCTTTCGAAAAACTACGAATTTCCGGAAATCTCAGCAAACATTTTTTTCACCCAATCTTAATGGTACTGGCAGGTCATGATCAGTACACCAGTCCCACTTGGCTCATGAATTTACGTTCTTCTAGGTTAAATGGTTCCTTTGCAGTAACCGTTTTCATGTTTAGGTTTCACTCTGTTTTCTCCTATATGGATACATGTGGTTGGAACTCTAAATCAAACACGGTTTTGTGCTAGCTCTTTGAAACTTGGCACAATAATGTAGTTCCAAGTTCTATCGCTATGGTTTGTGTCCTATTGAAGTAGCCCCAAGCAGAGACTGACGAGAATCACTTTCATTGAAAGGGGTTGCCAAGCTTCCAAAAAACTACGAGTTTCCGGAAATCTCAGCAAACATTTTCTCACCCAATCTTGATGATACTTGCAGATAATGATCACAACACCAGTCCCACTTGGTTCACCAAATTTCGTTCTTATAGGTTAAATCGTTCCTTTGTAGTAATCGTTTTCATGTTTAGGTTGCACTCTGTTTTCTCCTATATGGATACATGCATTGGAACTCTAAATCAAAAACGGTTTGTGCTAGCTCTTTGAAACATGGCACAATAATGTAGTTCCAAGTTCTATCGCTATGGTTTGTGTCCTATTGAAGTTGCCCCAAGCAGTGAGTGACGAGAATCACTTTCATTGAAAGGGGTTGCCAAGCTTCCAAAAAACTACGAGTTTCCTGAAATCTCAGCAAACATTTTTTCACCCAATCTTGATGATACTGGCAGGTAATGATCAGCACACCAATCCCACTTGGCTCACCAAATTTCGTTCTTCTAGGTTAAACTGTTCCTTTGCAGGAACCGTTTTCATATTTAGGTTTCACTCTGTTTTCTCCTATATGGATACATGTAGTTGGAACTCTATATCAAACACGGTTTGTGCTAGCTCTTTGAAACTTGGCACAATAATGTAGTTCCAAGTTCTATCGCTATGGTTTGTGTCCTATTGAAGTAGCCCCAAGCAGAGACTGACAACAATCACTTTCACTGAAAGGGGTTGCCAAGCTTTCGAAAAACTACGAGTTTCCGGAAATCTCAGCAAACATTTTTTTCAACCAATCTTAATGATACTGGCAGGTCATGATCAGTACACCAGTCCCAATTGGCTCATGAATTTACGATCGTCCAGGTTAAATGGTTCCTTTGCAGTAACCGTTTTCATGTTTAGGTTTCACTCTGTTTTCTCCTATATGGATACATGTAGTTGGAACTCTAAATCAAACACGGTTTGTGCTAGCTCTTTGAAAATTGGCACAATAATGTACTTCCAAGTTCTATCGCTATGCTTTGTGTCCTATTGAAGTAGCTCCAAGCAGAGACTGACGAGAATGACTTTCATTGAAAGGGGTTCCCAAGCTTTCGAAAAACTACGAGTTTCCGGAAATCTCAGCAAACATTTTGTCACCCAATATTGATAATACTTGCAGATAATGATCACAACACCAGTCCCACTTGGCTCACCAAATTTCGTTCTTCTAGGTTAAATCGTTCCTTTGCAGTAATCGTTTTTATATTTAGGTTTCACTCTGTTTTCTCCTATATGGATACATGTAGTTGGAACTCTAAATCAAACACGGTTTTTGCTAGCTCATTGAAACTTGGCACAATAATGTAGTTTCCAAGTTCTATCGCTATGGTTTGTGTCCTATTGAAGTTGCCCCAAGCGGAGAGTGACGAGAATCACTTTCATTGAAAGGGGTTGCCAAGCTTCCAAAAAACTACGAGTTTCCGGAAATCTCAGGAAACATTTTTTCACCCAATCTTGATGATACTTGCAGATAATGATCACAACACCAGTCCCACTTGGCTCACCAAATTTCGTTCTTCTAGGTTAAATCGTTCCTTTGCAGTAATCGTTTTTATATTTAGGTTTCACTCTGTTTTCTCCTATATGGATACATGTAGTTGGAACTCTAAATCAAACACGGTTTGTGCTAGCTCTTTGAAACTTGGCACAATAATGTAGTTCCAAGTTCTATCGCTATGGTTTGTGTCCTATTGAAGTAGCCCCAAGCAGAGACTGACGAGAATCACTTTAATTGAAAGGGGTTGCCAAGCTTGAAAAAAACTACGAGTTTCCGGAAATCTCAGCAAACATTTTTTCACCCAATCTTGATGATACTGGCAGGTAAGGATCAGCACAAAAATCCCACTTGGCTCACCAAATTTCGTTCTTCTAGGTTAAACTGTTCCTTTGCAGGAACCGTTTTCATGTTTAGGTTTCACTCTGTTTTCTCCTATATGGATACATGTAGTTGGAACTCTAAATCAAACATGGTTTGTGCTAGCTCTTTGAAACATGGAACAATAAATGTAGTTCCAAGATCTATCGCTATGGTTTGTGTCCTATTGAAGTAGCCCCAAGCAGAGAATGACGAGAATCACTATCATTGAAAGGGGTTGCCAAGCTTCCAAAAAACTACGAGTTTCCGGAAATCTCAGCAAACATTTTTTTCACCCAATCTTGATGATACTGGCAGGTCATGATCAGTACACCAGTCCCACTTGGCTCACCAATTTACGTTCTTCTAGGTTAAACGGTTCCTTTGCAGAAACCGTTTCATGTTTAGGTTTCACTCTGTTTTCTCCTATATGGATACATATAGTTGGAACTCTAAATCAAACACGGTTTGTGCTAGCTCTTTGAAACTTGGCACAATAATGTACTTCAAAGTTCTATCGCTATGGTTTGTGTCCTATTGAAGTAGCCCCAAGCAGAGACTGACGAGAATCACTTTCATTGTAGGGGTTGCAAAGCTTTCGAAAAACTACGAGTTTCTGGAAATATCAGCAAACATTTTTTCACCCAATCTTGATGATACTTGCAGATAATGATCACAACACCAGTCCCACTTGGCTCACCAAATTTCGTTCTTCTAGCTTAAATCGTTCCTTTGCAGTAACCGTTTTCATGTTTAGGTTTCACTCTGTTTTCTCCTATATGGATACATGCAGTTGGAACTCTAAAGCAAACACGGTTTGTGCTAGCTCTTTGAAACTTGGCACAATAATGTAGTTCCAAGTTCTATCCCTATGGTTTGTGTCCTTTTGAAGTACCCCAAGCAGAGACTGACTAGAATCCCTTTCATTGAAAGGGGTTGCCAAGCTTCCAAAAAACTACGAGTTTCCTGAAATCTCAGCAAACATTTTTTCACCCAATCTTGATGATACTGGCAGATAATGATCAGTACACCAATCCCACTTGGCTCACCAAATTTCGTTCTTCTAGCTTAAACCGTTCCTTTGCAGTAACCGTTTCATGTTTAGGTTTCACTCTGTTTTCCCCTATATGGATACATGTAGTTGGAACTCTAAATCAAACACGGTTTGTTCTAGCTCTTTGAAACTTGGCACAATAATGTAGTTGCAAGTTCTATCGCTATGGTTTGTGTCCTATTGAAGTAGCCCCAAGCAGAGACTGACGAGAATCACTTTCATTGAAAGGGGTTGCCAAGCTTTAGAAAAACTACGAGTTTCCGGAAATCTCAGCAAACATTTTTTCACCCAATCTTGATGATACTGGCAGTTAATGATCAGTACACCATTCCCACTTGGCTCACCAAATTTCGTTGTTCTACCTTAAACCGTTCCTTTGCAGTAACCGTTTTCATGTTTAGGTTTCACTCTGTTTTCTCCTATATGGATACATGTATTTGGAACTCTAAATCAAACACGGTTTATGCTAGCTCTTTGAAACTTGGCACAATAATGTAGTTCCAAGTTCTATCGCTACGGTTGTTTCCTATTGAAGTAGCCCCAAGCAGAGACTGACGAGAATCACTTTCATTGAAAGGGTTGCCAAGCTTTCGAAAAAACTACGAGTTTCCGGAAATCTCAGCAAACATTTTTTCACCCAATCTTGATGATACTGGCAGGTCATGAACAGTACACCAGTCCCCACTTGGCTCACCAATTTACGTTCCTCTAGGTTAAATGGTTCCTTTGCAGG